>NC_066856.1:14750609-15035386 GCF_001640805.2 Lates calcarifer | reverse complement strand
GCTGGCCCTTCAGCACGTGTTCAAACAAAAGCCCGCTGGCAGACATGCATGGAGACAGCAAGCAGCCTTTTTTGTGCCTGTTACTGTTATGTAAGACTACAGACAAAGCTCAATAGGAGCGTCTGTGAAAGCAGCTACGTGGGGGTTAACGTCTGTTTACCAGCACTGACCTACCTGTCCAGTTTCTGCACAAGACATAAAGGGCTACAATACGTGTTGTCATTACCAGGGCTGTAGGCTGTATAAGTTGCCTTCAGGTATTGGTGAGACTACAAAATAGGATCCAGGAAGTCCAGTTTGAGTAAACAGATGAAGGAGTTTAAAGGTTTATTAGAAGCCAAAACACTGCACAGCTGCTTATGATATCAAGGAGAAAGGATTTTACAACCCTGGAATGGCATCATGGCGGCAATCATTTTATCTTTCATCATAACAATCATGAGGTAAACTGTAGAAATAGGGCATTCATGTTACAAAGTAATCTACCAGGAACACATGCTTGCAGATATTTGGTTGCCTGATGACACTGCCTTGTGTTTCTACAAAAGTTGAACCAGGTTCAATCAGACCGTGTTTACTTTATGCAGCCACTGTCTGTCTCAACATGGCCTAAGTCCAGGATCAGTAAGATTTCTAAACTTTGCATGTTCCGTCATATCTAACTTATTCAACTGTCACATATGATAAAAGCTGAATTCTGATAGCTTCCTTGCAGCGAATAAGTCAAGTAAGTCAAAATAAGTCAAGACAAACCAAACCAGTCAGAGTTGAAGCTTGGAGAAAGACTTTTGTACCAGAGCTGCAAAAAAACAAAACTGATGACAAGCATTGGATAAGATTGTTTGAAGTCAACTCACAGAAATAAACTCTTAAAAACAGCATATTTCTTCAAACAACATGATAAAATATCAACTGCTCCTACCAAGACAAAAGAAAGACACTTTATTCCTGGAAAGAAACACAGAGGACACATCCTTTGTGCAAGGTACAGCCCTGATCATCACTGTGTAGCACAGGGTGGGGCTATTATTCACTGGCTCCATATTTAATTCATCAGCCATCTCCCTGATTGACGGCTGCTGAGACGCAATTCTAATTTATCTGTGGCTCCTGCATCAGAGTAACCTGCTTTGCTTTCAGCCGTCTGCGCTGCACAAACAACTCAGACACATTCAAATTCCAAATGCAAATGAGGTCGCCTGCATCTGCCAAACAGGAAACGGCAGATTTATGAGAGGGGATGGAAGTCTTATTTCAGGTTGAGAGGCACAAGTTAGATGTTATTTCAGCTCAAGAGAGAAGGGCTGCAGGTAAATGATGAAACCTTAAGCAACAAAGCTGCAAGACTGCGAGTGCATGCAGCATTTTCATTTTCACAACCTCACAGAGAAATGGTTTTGCATCAATTGACAGATTACACCCTGAGCTGTGAGCACCAGATTCTGTTACCAAGTGTTGAAACAAGTGTAGAAACTTCCAGTTTTCCTATTCTCCTCATCCCATTACTGAGACAGAGGCAGCAACATTATTTGTCTTAAGTGCACATCCAAACAAACTTTTATGGTTAAATAAATGTCAAGTTCTTGCCAGTGCTTCCCTTCATATCACAGCCTTCAATGTGTGTGCACTGTTTCTCCTTTGTCCTTCTTTTCAATGCATATTTGACATACACACAAAATATCCATAATTGGTTTCAAAGGTTGCGGTACAGCCTTTTGATGTTAAAGTGCAAAGGCATGAATCAACACTGAAACCAGCACTCATATCAGCCCTGGTCAACAGAGTGAAGAAAGCCTCCTTTGAAGCTGTAAAAACATGTGTTTGTGAAACGTCATGTAGTATCCCTCCTTTATTGATAGTTAAAACACAGGAGTTCTTTACAGGGATGGTCGTGTTTACAGAGGCTTTGCCACAACCCTATTCTCACCTGGAGCAGGGTTTGTGTAACGTTTTTAGGGCTGATATTCACACACGTTCTGCGATCAAAGTAACATACAATATAACAGCAGGGCACCTGAGAGGAGGTAGAGGACCTTGGCCTTTGCCTTAAAGCAGGTGGGAGGTGCGAAAACACTGACATTCAGTAGCAATAACAACCTGACCATAGCTGCACCTTCAATGATTTTATAGTCTGCACTCCGACAACAGCCCTTTTAAATCAGCAGGCCTCAGACGTTGTGGGAATCATCAGGACTTAGTGCAGACAGTGAGAGGCTAAAACATTTATCAAAGGCTTCATATTACAACACATGACAGGAAGTAAACTTTGTCTGAGACTATTGTTATAACCCAGTATGTGTGTGCATAGTCACAAGACTATATTTGTCAAACTCTGAATGCGTACAGGGAAAATCCTCATTTGGAAATTTTTCTACTGTTATATTGGCCTGTGTGTATGTAAATGTAGCCTATGGGTTGAAACATGCATAGAAATGTACATAACTTTATACAGTGCTGGTCACATCACAGTCACTGTCTGTCACTGTCTGTCCACAATGGAACTGTTAAGACGTCTGTTTCAGTGCGATAAAGGCCAGGAGCCTCCCTGCTCATGAATTCAGCGATGTAAAAAATATGAAAAATGAAGTTTGTTCTACAAATATGTCTACATTTAAACACCCGTTTTCACACAACAGCACCACAAGATGACTCTAGGAAACTTAAGTCTTTAAAAGATCTTGCCGACTGTGTGTAAAGGACGCTTGAGTAGGCACAGGGCATTCTTCAGAGGCATGGATGTCATATGATGTGAACTGCTGTGACAGCTCCGTGAAAGCCTGCAGACATGTCTGCCATTCCTAGAGGATTCCTTTTCATGCCAGCTTTCCCATCCAACTGGCGGAGGATCCGGGTAGCTCTATTTCACACAGCTGGAGTGGAAAACGGCTGACAGCCACACCTCGCTATACATCCCAACAGATCTGATGACCCCTCAGAGCCATGACGTGGGAGGCAAGCTCATATTTCACAACCATGTGATATGATACCTCCAGATCACATGACACAGCAACTTCATGATGTTCTGAGGCCAAAGAAATACAGGTATAGTGTCAGAAGCACATGTGAGGCCTTTTAATGATTGGGCCTGATAGGCTGAACACCGTCTGTTCTGTTTTCCACTGTAGCGCAGCTCACAGCTCAAAGGGATGTGAGTTCATAATGTGTCACAATGGACCTGACACATTAGTGACCTGACACATAGCGGACTTATTCTTAGCCAGTGGAGGGTTTTTTATAGAGCCATAGAAACAGCAGCTAGTGAAAACAAACTCACTCTGGATCAGACTAATTGTTTGTTATTGGTAATTTTCAACTGTCTAAACATGACATTTTTACAATTATGCATTCATTGTTTATGTCCACGTTTACTTTCTAGCAGTCGTCTTCATTCCTTGCCCTTCGTTGCTGCATCGCTGTGACTATTGCTCGACGGCGGCTACAAGTGGCCACAAACTTAACATGCTACCTTTAATTAGCTATTTTGAATTTCATCAAATATTTGCAGCAGTACATTAACAAGATAAGCCAAACACAGTGTGGGTTTACATCTCCATTTGTTATGGGTGTGGGTGTAAGGGAACAAGGGAAGTATTTCAAGGACACAAATAACTAAATTAAAGGGAATGCAGAAAGTACATGATGCACATAAATTAGTCATTCAAGCCATAAACTAATAATCTGTGGGGACGATTGATCTACTTTGGCTGTGTACAGTGCCAACAGAGGACATGGTGAATGGTTTAATGACACTGTGAGCCATTAAACCATTGGAAAAAAGAGGAACATGGCAGGTCTTCTCACCTGAATAACCATACCTGTGGAAGATTCTCCTGGGAAAACCTCACTCCTTCCTCCTCCTCCTCTGTCCACCTGTAATAATATCTGGAGCTACAGCTACCACACCTACTCTCGAATGACCTGCTGGAATACCACAAGCTGATGATAACATATATCTGAGAGTGGACGTTTCCCTAAAGCTATTAGTGAGCTGCAGTTTAGTAACACCTTCCTTGTCTGTATGCTGACCGATGAGTAAACCGACCCTCAAGCCGTCATGCAGGTGCTAATTAAGTGCTGCTAACTGCTGTTTTAGATAGACAGGTCTCCATACACTGCCTGTGAAACAGCAGCATGTAAACACCAGGAAGTATTCAGCTCTTCCCGTCTCTACCGGCCGATATCTCCGCTCTTTGTGTGTTCAAAAGCACAGAATACAATAATTAGCTCATGTGAACAACACTGTGACACCATTAATTTAGCAATTTCATTTTAAACACCCCCCACAGCTGTAAAATGCACAGATGAAAAGCACATGTCATCTCTAATGTAATCTGGTAGGGGTGGGTCAAAGACACCCAAGCTGTAAAATGCAGTATGTCATTACACAATAAGTTATATCACACCATTCATAAATCTGTTGTGTCCAGAGGTGGTGCTGCGGGTCTCTGTTATTCCCACAAAGAGACAGGTTCAACTGGAATTACCTTTATTCAACAGTCGCAGAGATTATATAATACCTCCCTCTCAGAGACACACCTATACTGCTACAACTGTGCATTTGTGTCCAGTTCTGCAGCATGGACAATTCACGTTTTGATAATCAAATTCAATAGGATTCACCCTCTGGGAATCACTGTTATCTGTATTCAATTTCATGAAAATCTGTCCACTAACTGTTGAGATGGAAAGACAGGGGGTCTCCAAAGTCATTAGGAATCACCTCTGGTGACGATCAATGTCTGTACAATGTCAACCCATCAAACAGTTGCTAAGACATTTCAGTCTGAACCAAAGTGGTGGACCAACCACCTGACAGACAGACTGGAAGTTCCCACATTCAAACTGCTAACGTGGCTAAAAACAGCTGCGAGTCAACGAAGTCATCTATACAAGTCATTACTTTTGCATTCTAGGAATTAAAGGGTGTGAGTGGGTTTCTTAGTAAACCCATAAGCCCTAAGTGACGGGCTGTTGGCAGAGCGACCATCAAAGCTGACTGTCCCCATTCCTTGTTTCCCCTCCAGAGAAATCTGAGTGGATGTCATTCCTCATAGGCCAGCTGTCAAACCAGCAAGCATGCCTACGCTGCTGGATTATCATGGAGTGTAAGTCATTAGGAGGATCCCCTCAGGACAGGCAGCGTTTACTGCAAGCCACAGCTCAACACAGGCTTATGAGGGACAATGCTCTTCGCTCCGGGTTCATTTGTGTAGTTTAATGGCTTATCTTTACAGCCGCAGACATGGAAAACATCCTAAAGCTTCTGGAGGTTTACAGCGCTACACACATCGTGGCAACTGTAGGGTGATGACATTTAGTTGGCTTTCATTTGACTGTCATAAAATTATCCCACCATATGTCACTGGCCTCTGATACTCAACTCACAGCATTATACAGGACTCTCAGGACTCCTGAGGCTAGTTAAAAGGCCATCACCTGTATGATATCAGGGTATGAATAGGATATGCGGTAAATGAATTGTGTTTGAATTAGTGCAAACAAATTACGTCAGTTTGAATTTGTTTAAACTTGACTTTTACTTACTTACACCTGTGTTTTTCCTACTGCGGCATGTCAAAAAAGCTTTTGCAATATCATTTTTTCCCATATTGCTCACCTCCACTTGGTAAATCTGTGTCATCGCCTTCAGTTTCTCAAGCCTGACAATTGCATGCGAGCACTGACACATGCATGGGATTTTTGGTTAACACACAAATGCAGAAACAGCATCTGCCCGTCACATTCAACCTCACGTATTCATCTGTGAATTAACGCCACAGCGAATGAATGCAGTCTTGCCCGAGCCAGGCTGCCTCATTTTCATCTCTCTGTGAGCAGATGGAGACAGATCCTGGAAATAGAAGATGGAGCAATTACTGGAATAGCAGCTCTGGTGCACCACAGAGCGAGTCTGGGTGTGGATTCACTTCAGGAGGTTTACCCTGCTGCAAGATCACAAGGGGGGCAGTGATAATCTTCTGTCCAAGCTGGACTGTAATAAAACAGGCTCAGTGTGACAGGTCAGGGTGGACCGTGTCTCTGGTGGACCAGACTCCCACTGCTCTGTTATTACTGTCAGACAATCACTCTTTAGAGAAGTCTAATACTGTGAGCACCTGTGTTTTAGCCTATATTTGTGTACACTTTGGCAAACTGGCAGCACGAAAATATGCCGAATTAGCTAACAGCACTTCCTTTTTACAATTAAATCATGAGTGTGCAGACAGTTATCACTGGATTACTCTGATATTGAAGAAAACTTAAAAATGTGATTATTCAGTCAGTGTGTTCAGATTTGACTGAGGTATAACACGGAGAACGAGGTAAGTTTTTATGTAAATTGCAGAAATCGTAGTTTTTAAAGTACCTTAATTGCCTCCATGAGCTGGTGTGTCACAGCCACTACTGCTGCAGCTGTCCCTTTCACCTCACATCGGCTCTTTGCAACACACCTTCCCTCAATGTCTGGAAACTTCTTCTTTTGAGCATCCACTGTCCGTCCCTAGACGTTTTGTGCAATATTTCTTTTCAGAAAGATTACAAAAATCTAACACAGACTGAAAAGAAAAGGGCAGTTTTGACATATTCAAGCCTCAACAGCAATATTCTGTGAGTCACTACCTTACCTTTGCAAAATGTCCTGTGTTAAAATGACTGTCCCCATTTTAGGAAGTGAATCATGACTGGAATCATGTTGCTGCTGACGTGCAGATTTCCTCGTGAAGTCGCATTAATAAAAAGAGCAGCGAGGTTATTGTGCAACAAATGTCCACCCATTTTAATTCATTTGTTCCTGGGAAGGAAATGTGTTGACCCACCAACTTCTGTTTGATTCATTTCTTGTGTCTTCTTGTGGCATTACAGCAAGGAACATTTTCTCACAAGCATCAAGACTTTCACCAACAGTTGTTATGCTACAGCTCACATAGTTTTGCTTTCCAATCACAACAGCAGTGCTCAGTCCCTAAGAAAAATCAATGCCCGGCGTGTTGAGTCAAGGGGGATAAACTGACTTTAAAAGGCAAAACATTCATCCAGTTTAAAAATCTAAAACCCATCCTGCCTGTGCATCTGCTGAGAAAACAGCCATGCAAGGCAACAATACCATGTGCTAACCATGTGACACTGGCCTGTGTTTATTTTAATGGCTGAGCTGAATAACAGATATGGCAGCGTGTATTCTGAACTTTCACCCACTGACTTATTTACTGAGTATTCATGTGCATTTCAAGCCTGCCGCTCAGACACACCCACGCCTGCTGGACGAGGAGAGAGAGAGCAGAAAAGCAGGAGACATCCACACTTGTGCATCATAGTAGACGAGCCTGCATTTACAGTAGCCACGCTCTTTGACTGGTTACTTTACAAGATTCAGTATGAGTGCACAGATCCATCAACACACACAGGGCGAGTTCAGAGGTTAACACCGCTACAGTTCTAACCTGCTGGAGCAGCTTTATAAATGGCTGGCAGCAGTTACTGGCTCACTTTCAAAGGTATTACCACATGGGTTCATTTTGTTTATGATCAAGCATGTATTAACAGTGAAGCTTGGAAAATGCTTCATCGTTAAAAAAAAAAAAAAAAACACCTTTTCATGGATATATTTGAGTTATGTCAAAGTGAGCATGAGGCATTACGCTGGCAAATTACCCCTCTCTAATTTGGTTTTTAACTGATGAGCGCAGTTCCAGCAACAGTGACAGATACAAAAGCTGACTGCAGGCTGTGAGATAATTCAATATTTCTATTCAGAAACTTTCAAATGGCATCATTCCAGGATGATAAGACCATACTGCTGTGATTAACCAATCAAATTATTTGTCAATCAACATAAAATTCATCTACAAGAATGTTGACAGTGATTTCATCAAGCAAAAACTCCACAAATTTGCTGTTTCCAGGTTCTCAAATGTGAGAATTTGCTGCTTTAGAGATGAAATGATTGATTGATTGACTGATTAGTTGGAACAACAGAAAAATAATCAACAATTTTTGATAACTGGTGAAATAACTACGTTTAACTTATTTTTCAAGTAAAAATGCCAAACATTTCCTAATTTTTTTTAGCATCTTTGCTTTCTTTCTTTGTTTTATGTGTTTAGTAAACTTTGTATTTGTGGGTTGTGGAAGCAATTTGATGACTTCACCTTGGACTTCAGGAAACGGTGACGGACATTTTTCTCTGTTATTTTCTGTACTTTTTGTTCAGTTAAACAAGAAGACAGTCAACAATCAACAGACCTTAGTTGCAGCTTTAGTGGACCTTAGAAAGAGCCATATAATGCAATAGTGCTGGAATGATTAGTCAAATAATCTATATGTTAGTCAACAGATAATGTAACTATAAAACAATATGTCACCTTGGGGTGTAAAGTCTCATGATGGTTATCATTGTCTATAGACAAACAATTACCCTGACTGACAGAAAATCTGCAGATTGATAATAATTTAAAAAAACCTTTGTTATTTGGAGCATTAATACCAAGCAAACTGTAATTAAAATAAACCAAATGAGTTTTCAAAGTCATGGCTGTGAACAGATATTGATTTATTTTGTGTTTTTAGCACACCGTTTTATTTTACAAGACGTGCTATTATTCTGGTATGGATTTGTACTATAGCAACCAGCTCTGACTGACTGACGCTCTCAGTTGGGGGGCCAGGGTTAATGAAAACGTGACAGTGGCAGTGGCAGCCGAGAAAACACACAGATGGGTAATCAATGGGTGGAAAAACACCAGGGTGGGGGAGTGACCGTCTGTGTGTGTGCAACAAATACTCAGTGGTACAGAAAGTGCATCGAGGTCAGGTGGTTGCAGCATGGCGACGCCACTGTGTGTGCAGTGGAGATAACCTTCAACTTAAATTCTCTGCCTTATCTGGAGCCGTTAGAGGAGGCCACACCCGCTGCTTCACAATACTGAGACATTTAGACGTGTGGTTCTTCTGTCTGATAATAACCAAACTCTTTGGAGGTGCTTCTGCAAACAACTTGAATCAAATGAGGTGTGTGGACAGGTTTCAGTCGTGCTGAGGCCGCTGATGGCTGTGAACACACCAGCTGGGAGTGTGACAGATACTGTGCTGCATTTTCTGTCTTTGATGTTGACATGAAACAAACACAGAATTATTTATGGGAGAGGAAGCTTCCAACAAGGCCACTGGGTTATTTTCCTCAGATGGAAAGATGAAGTTGTTAGAGTCATGCTGCAGCTCATTCAGTAACTCCATCCTAAGTCTGAGATAGACAGGAATGTGTACTAGGGCTGCAACTAACACTTCCCACTGTCTTTTCATAGATTTTTTGGATTAATAGATTAATTGATCAGTATGTAAAGTGAAAAATGTCCATCACAATCTCTATATGCCCCAAAGCAGCCTCTTCAAATAACTGTTTTGTCCAACCAACAGCTCAAAGCCCAAAAACATTTGACTTAGAATCATATAAAGCTGAGCTCATATTTAAGAGTGGAACCAGCTAATTAGATTCAGAATAGAAACACACAGTGCCCTACAGTAACATGTTTTTCTGCTCAAGTTGTTTGAATCTGCTCTGAACGCCTTTAAAGTTATGCAACAAGAAATCTGCAGAAACAGGAGAGCGAGTCGCATGTTGTTCAGATTATTAAGACCTCTGACACACACGTCTGTGCTGCATAAAACTAAAGCTGAACGGGAAAGTACAGCTAACTATTTTGATAATCAATTAATCATTGAAGTCAAAAAACAACAAACAATCTCTAGTTTCAGCTTCTGAATTGATATATTTCTTCGTCTTGTTTGATAGTAAACTCAACATTTTTTTGTTTGGACGTCTGGTAACACACAATTAATGGATTACCAACCAAAACAAATGTCAATTCAATTTCTGCTGACTGACTAATCAATTAATTGACCAATCATTTCAGCTGTTCCCGAAATAAATCTGACTCCACTTGACATTTCTATTTTACATTGCCAAATAAATCAGACTCTCTCTCAAACATTTAAGTGTTTTACACGCCCACAGTATGTTGGTGTGATCTACCCTGAGTTTAGAGTCAGGGTGTATAAACTACAGGTCCCAGGTTCAGGTTCATCCAGACACAGCAGTGCTAGGGCGAAAACTGGACTGTTTCTCTGTGCCTTAACATGAAATAACCAAACTATTCCTGTCACCTACTGAATTAGACTTGATGTGGGCTAAGCAGATCAGCGGGAATGTCCGTGACACTGGGTGAGGTTTACTGTGGGATGGTGCAAAACACAATTAGACATTAATACGTCGGCCTGGCTCGAGCATTGCATAACGGGGGGGGGGGGGGGGGTCCTGTGATCGATTTATTCGCTGATCAGAGAGCAGCAGATTGATGCACACACACACACAAACACACGCGCATGCAGACACGCCGACCAACCTGCTCTTTCCGTTTCTGCCAGCGGCCGCACGGGCTCTCCTCCAAGATCTCACTCTCATCCTCGCTCTCCTCCTCCTTCCCCTCCGATCCTGATTTCCTCTCCGGGACGGACATCGTCATTTTAGCGACGTATATTTCCAGATTTCCAAACCTCACTCACCCCCCCAAAAAAATTCCCTGTCAAGACCCTCTCCACCTCCCTCCCCCTCCTCCCCCTCCTCCTGTCCTGTCCGTGTGTGTTGTTGTTGTGGAAGAGACGAGACGAGCGGTAGCGCAGAGACGCTCCGCCGCTTGTCTGCGCAGTGAAGAAGAAGAAGGAGCCCCCCCCACCTCCGACAACACCAGCCGCTCTCAGCCCCCTTGGCGCTCAAAACATCTTGCAGAGAAAAAAAAGAATATTTCTCAAAACGGCCCCCTCAGACAGCGAGAACACCCCACCACCTCTTCACATGAAAAACTAGAGGTGTACGCGCTGCAAGGTCGCTGGAGGAACTGGACAGGGTGGAAATTTATATCCCAGACTTCAAGCGCCCTGTAGGCTGCATGCAAAATAGATTGCGAAATGCTTTTCTGCTTATCTTCCCATTCACACTGAAGCGACGAGGGGGTAGCAGCTCGCTCGGCGGAGTAAAACGATCCCCAGTGAGTCCGGCGCTGCTCATTTGCTCGCCTGTTTTACGCGGAGGAGAGTTGAGGTTTTTTCGACCATCTTCCACACGCGTCGTTGTCGGCGTCGCTGCTGGATCTGAAGCCGTGGGCTCCTGCCAGGCACGGTGCGCAGAGAGATGGAGCAAAAATACCGTAAAGCCTCCGCTACGCGCGCACGATATATTTCAGTGCCGTATGTAGGCGTTGAAACCGACTCTTGTCTGGGAGCTGGAGCACAAAGCTTGCGAGGAAGACTGCCATCTCAGTCTGAGGCGAGTCAAATTCACGGCTAGAGGCAGGTTGAGGAACTTTTGAATGGAGGAGATGAGACTGGGGGCAGAGTGTTAATTAGGGGAGTCGCATTTAAGAGTAAAATGCGGTAAGACTCAGATTTAAAACCCAGGTTCCTGTACAGCAATAATAGTTGAGTGGTTTACTCAGTTTAGCAAGTGAACGCCAAGTATCCATACTCTAATATAAAATAATATTAATTTATAGTTGCTGTTTGTACCTTCAAATAACTCACAGATCCCAAATCTCCGGTAGAGATGTCAGAGGCCCCTCCACCACTCCTACATAAGAGCAAAACACCCAAACTTAAAGAGACGCAAAAAGACTACAAACTGTCATTTGCTGTCTCCCTGTGGTCATTTTGCATCTCTGTGTGCTGTTTTGTGTGCCCCTGTGATCATTTTATACTTCTTTGTGGTTGCTATGTGTCTTCTTGTGGTAATTATTGAGGTCAGTTTTCATCTCTGTGGTTGTTCTGCATCTCGCTGTAGTGATTTTCCATCTCTTTGTTGTCATTTTCTTTCTCCCTCAGGTGATTTTCCATCATTGTGGTTGCATTAGGTGTCTTGGCAGTGACTTGGGGCCTCTTTGTGGTCATTTTCCATCTATTTGTGGTAGTTTTGTGTCTTTTTGTAGCCGTGATTGACTTTCCAACAAGAAAAGTTAACAGTGCTTTATACTGAGGCTCTGGTCTCAGGTCCCTTGGCCTGTGCCTGATAGGCCTGTTCAGTACTGTTAACAAATCAACCATCTACGACCTTATGACCTTGTTTTTTGTCTTGGCATATCCAGGTCCCTTGTTGATTTGAAATTCTATCTTTTGCTCTGTTTTTTGTTTTTTGTATTTCAACAGGCGTGTTAAGCACAGATTAGTTTTTACAGCATAAACCCAAGCCAGACCAACGAGATCTGGATTCAGACCCAGAACACTGCAACAGTCACTACCCTAAGACCAGAACCTAAACCAGAGCAGGGCACCAGAGGGGCCTGGCTGTTTTATATGTTAATAAAAAAGAGAGAAAAGGGCCTTTTGTACATTAATAAGGAGGGCCTGTGGTCTAATGTGGTTCTGTTTGGAGGATCATTGAGAGTTTCAGTGGTGGAAACATCCTTTAATAAAGAAGTAGAAGCATCAGAAAGTGACCAGTGATTACTGTGTTGGCAAAGTCTTGTCCACTGAAGTTCCACTAGCTTCTATATGATTTGTAATGAAACAAGCTCTGAATGCCTCAGGTTTTGTCCCAACAGATCAGCAGAAGGCAGTAGAGGAAGGCTACACTTACAACTTCCAGATTCATCAGCCACCATGATAACTGTACAGTTTGGCAGCGAGCCACAGGGAATAAAAACCAACACCTGGTTGATGCACAAGTTAACAGAGAAAAGTAAGGGAGTAAAAGTATATTCTGTGTTACTGCTGTGCAGAGCTTTGATGAAAAAAATCAACCCTAGATTATCAAAAATAAAATCCACATTTACTTGTCTCATATTCCCAAGTAAAGTTATGTTTAATCAAATTAAACAAAGTAATTCAAACACTGAAAAGTTAGGGCTTAGGTAGTAATAATCCAGGAACTTGGACACTGCCTGGCCAGACAGAAAATATGAATCAAACTATAATTTCTACACATTATTGCTACCATTTTAAAAGAAAAAGAATGAAAAAATAAACCACATGTGGCAATAAAAAGTGAAAAACAGAGAAGGTAAAATCTCCCATAATGTCCGTCCTCCTCTCTGAATACCTGAAAAAGTTGCTGGTGTTCTCTCCATTTCATGTAGTGAACACTAAATCCAGTGTGGCCCTGCTCTCTTGATTGTGCATGTGTCTCTGTTTTAAGTTCTGACTAGATTTATAGTCATTTCTAATCAAAACCATGCCAACTTTAAACCATTTCCTGAAGTCTTAAGAGTTATAGTCACTGACAGTTAGACTGCTGCTGACAGACTGACAAACCCTTTACCCAGTGGGACAAATTAAAGCTGACAATACTGATTTACAGATGCATCTCTAAAACAAAAATCACTACTCAGCCCTCAAAGCAAAAACCTGCAACAGCACTGTAGCTCTACAGCTTGTATCTGTTTGAGCCCAGTCAACAGAGAATACGGTACTCCTTCTGTACTTCTAAATATCAAGTAGAGGTTTTCATTGCTTCATAAGAACTGTGTTTTTAGTGCAAACCTAGTTTGCCATCTAGTGGTTCTTTTTTAAAACACATCTGGAGGAAAAGCTGTGTTACTAACCACTAGGAATATAATTTGCAGCATGAAGTGTGTTTACTTCATAGTTTTGGCATCTAATGGCTCATTCAATATGAGGAAATAATCTGTTCTATACACAGGAATCCATGGGTCTTCTCTATGACCAGTGCACATTAACTTATCTTTTATGCTGCATCAGATTTGCACTGATTCAGCTCAGTTCAGTTGTAATCACAGATCTATACAGTGATCACAATCTTTCTCTATTTTTAGCGCACAGTGCTCACACAGCGCCTGTGAGTGAGTCCGTGTTCTGCCAATCCCTCTCACTGTTAATGAGATTTACTCTTGGCACAAGGAGCAGAGCAGAGCAGACAATGGCGCTGTCTAGACGTCTAGGGCACAAAATGGTTGTTTCAGAAACGGCAGCAATAACAAGGGGAGGGACAGTGCCTCCATCATAATGACTAGTTAATATCAAAACAACCAGGCTCCCTCTACGACCACATCTTTGGCACAAAATGTGAAAATCTGCTCCAAACATATTGCCTCTAAGAAACGATACTGTGTTTTGTTTTCTCTGAGCTTTAAGATTTTGAAATTCTTTGTTTTATTAATCAGACTATAACTATTTTTGTCTCTGTGCACTGGAAAGGACAAATTACTGTGTTTCATTCACAGAGAAAGATGCTGAGACTATGGCAGTGAAAATGGTAAGAAGGAACAAGCACAAGCAGGGAGTCATACACTTAATGCAGCTGAATAACCAGTAAAACTACCACAATGTTTACTATCTGAAGGTTTTCATCTGAGCAAGTACCTGCAGATCATAATCATTTTAACTCACCACCAGACATGATTTCACAGATTCAAATGCACGTTTCAAACCCAGTGAGTTACCACCCATTGTTCACCATCATCCCTCAAGATGACTAGAGATTAATTACCAAGTAAAAATGTATAAGAGTGAAGATTCAAAGTCAACATTGACTTCTGGGTAAATCTATTTCAAGTTTACATGATGGCAGCCATGTTAAGGGATGATTTTTGATCCAACACAACAGAATTTAGATTTTGTTCTGCAAGATGTGGAACAAAAACACTGATGTTAGTGTTTAAAATCAAAAACTCCAACTTGAGATTCACAGTTGAAAGCATTTACTATGTTTTTGTATGCACCTGATAAACATAAGTTGATACGTGCGATGGCCAAGACACATGGTGATGCACAGGGTACAGAAGGATTAGTGTGACATCTTGTGGTCCATAGTTGCATTTGCAATAATTTAATCTTCATTCTAACTGACTGACATCCTCCTGCAGGCTGACACAGAGACATTTGATTGTTATCAGAACGTGCATTTCCAAACAAAAGGTGTGGATTTCAATGAACTTTTAGAATGCAAGACATCTTATTTACTCACCTGAAAGACAGCATTTCACTCCCCGTTGTTGGAGATCAGGTTATCTCCCCTGCACAGCTCCCATTCTCTGCTAATGATTCTGAAAAAAACAACAACAAATGTTGACTTAACGACCCTGGTTGTTTTATAATGTAGCACAGACAAAAACTTGAGTGCCATCACTTCATGCCCTTGGAGTCAGCCGAGCTCCAGATTGCTTCATGTTCCCCGTTCCATTTATTTCTTTAACTTTTATTTATTATTTAACTTTTGCTGCTCACAGGTTAAATAGCCGAACATTTTGGGAGCTGTTTAAAGTTAAAATGAAGTTTCTAGCTGAAAGTATGCCACAGTAGTCAAAGCTCATGTGAAAGTCTTTTTTGTTGTTGTTGTTTGTTTGTTTGTTTTGCATAAAAAGTTGAATATTTTAAATATCTAGATAATTATATAAATAATAAATAATAGTAATAGAAAAAAATTCAATAGAAGCACACATATCCTATCTCAACCAAACAAAAGTGGCTCCGTATCTAACCGGAGATCATCAAGTGTGGTTTCTTTAAGCCACACACAGCGGGTATTGACAGACTCGAACAGTACAGTGGAGCAAACTGGCGGCCGCTAGGGACCGATCACAGTCTAAAGTCACCAAGATAGACCGCTCACTTCAAATCACAACCGCCATGACTGACGGCTTCACCCGGGTTTTATAGTGCTGACGTCATTACGCCGGCCGTCTGGAATGGTGCGTACGAGGAGACGCCTGGCCAATCCGGAGCAGGGGCGGTCCAGCGGAGGCGGGCCAATAAAGGCTCCCACCAATCCTAGGCAAGAGTTCACACAGCAAAATTTGCATAAAGAAAAAATAGAGGTTAGCCACAAAGAGAGGGGAACCAGGACTAGTTAGTGAGTCCTGATACAGTATTCACACTAAGAAGGGATAACAAATGGGTGTTTTAGAGGAAAAGACAAACAAGTGATAGTTTTCTGATCATTTTGTAAATACTGGGTACCTGCGGGGTGCACAACTGTGAAATAAACTAACATTTGGAGAAAAAAGTATTTACAGACTTAACCCTTTATCGGGCATTCATTGAAATACTTGGAAATTCAAAATTTCAACCCTAGAGTGTCATAGCAGGGCACAACAAGACTTTTTTACTTTTGTGACATTTTTGAAAATATTCAATTTTCATGTAGAAAATCAAGATCATTGAAGTTACCATATGTGGTTCCTTGCCCGTCTAGGTTAAAAAATTCTAAAAGGTGTATATATAAAGAAAATAGAAAAACACATATAAAGTTAAAAGAACATTATTTTTAACATGTTCCATTGAACATAAATAACACACATATATCTATAAATAACATAAATAACAAATTATATATAAATATAACTAGAACTAGCAGCTGTGGCTCAGGCATATATATAATATTGATTCTCACTGGGCCACGTAGCGACGCCATTTGGATGTCTGCGAAGTTACCATATATAGTCACTTGCCCGGTAAAGGGTTAAGTCAAATTGTGTATCTTCACAGGAAGTGAGATTGAGGTGTAACGTATTTAAACTTAATGTCTTTTTTTTTTTTTTTTAATCACTTTTCAAATACTTTTTTAACTGTTGTTTTATAATGTAGCACAAACCAATACTTGAATGACAAAGTATCGATGAGACAGTTCACTGCAAAGAGAGGGAAAACACATTTATGGAGTGTGAAAAATAGCTTTTATTTGAGGCCACATTGCATTACAGGCAGGTTTACTCATAACTTGTAACATTCAAAGATGACTTTCACTTGCAGCGTACTTGAATTCAAAAGCTTTCTGATGTCATGTTAAGCCATCACTTCATGCCCTCGGAGTCAGCCGAGCTCCAGACTGCTTCCTGCTCTCTGCTCAACACCAGTTTGCCGTCATCTGTCAGCTGAAGACGACACATGTTGCAGCTGGGTTTGGAGGAGTTTGTGTGCCACCTGGGTTCATCCTTATTGTTGTACATGACCAGGTTGCAGTCAGCCTGCATGCACAGGCGGGAAGCATCTGATCCTGAAGTGTTTGAAGCCCACAGAGGCTGCCAGCCATAGATGACAAAGTTACCGTCATCCTGCAGACAGGAAAAGACATTTGATTGTGGTCAGAATGTGCATTTACAAACACTTGTTCAATTATTTTTGTATTTAATTTTGCACATGTATCATATGTCCTGATAAGTGTCTTAAATCCACAAATATTCTGAGTTCCTCACCTGGAAGATAGCCTTGAACTCCCTGTTGTTAGAGATCAGGTAGTCTCCCCTGCGGAGCTCATCATTCTTGGACAGGAAGTTCCTGCTCATGATTCTGCAACAAAGAGAAAGTTCATTTTATTTGTGCACCAGCAGTGAAAACTTAGAAAATACTAGTTCTTTTTCTGCTGATAATAGTCAACATGATTATAAACCTCAGTTCAACATCACAGATTTGACAGGCTGTATAAAAATGTAAAGTACTTACAGGCTTGAATGTTCCACTGGAGTCAGACTGCACGAAGAGGTAAAGTGAAAGTGAAGTGAAACAATTCACTCAGTACTTATATAGCTGAGGTTGGAGTGGAGAGAGGAGGAGGGACAGAGGGGAGGACCACGTCCCTCCTTCTTATGTTAACTGAACATTGTTTGTAGCAGGCAGACTGGTTGGGTTTATATGAATCCCTCAAAACATGAAAACACCAATTACAGGCTGCATTAGGCAGGATGTAGAGGGACAAATATGAAAACTGTCACTCATTTTACCAAACCTCCTGAAAACTGAGCAGTTCATGCGTGGCCTGTATTTGTGCTGCTGCTTGTTCAGATGCTCACATCATGTTGCGTAAGGAAACTCACGCTGCCTGCAGCAGGTTTTGTAGAGGAAAGTAACAACGAGATCAGATTTCAAACTCTGCACTAAATGATGCTTTAAATCAAAAATAGATTACAGTTGTAGGAGTGGAGCTTAGAGTCACAATATTATTACAATAATGACGACAATCATAACCAACTAAAGTAACATCTGTGTGCGATTTTGTGATTTCATGATGCTCATTGCATCGGCTGCCACCACGCCCACTTATCCTGTGGAGAACTCAAACATAGTGTGAGATCCTTAAAAGAAGGTGTGTCTCTATAACAAGTCTACACACAACACATATAAATATCACTGCTTTTCTTGCCAATGAATGTACTGCACGCAATTGTGATGTTGCAGATAAGGCTGAATTACAGTAAATGAAATCAGTGTTTTCTTATTTTTTTTATTACAGTGTTACAGCTGGAACACGGTGACTTTACAAGCAAAGAAGACACTGGTTTATCACAGCAGAAAGGAGCCTTAGGGGAGATTGAATAACCCTCATTTGATGCAAACATTTTTGTGGGAAAATATAACAAAATACAGCAAACAGACACTTTGAGTTTGGAGATTTCAGCATGTCAGATTTGTTACACTGTAAAATAAGCATGCAGCAGCTTAACTAGGCTATAGATTCTTGAGTGCTTTGTCAAATATACTATGTTACGAAGCAAGTTTTTATTTTATGCATGCTACTTTTTGTCTTGTTTTAGCCAGTAGACACAGCCAAAAGTGTAGGAGCTCCACTGTTGTAACTCATTTTTTTGCAGTGATCCATCCTGGTTGTCCTCATTTCCTGAAAGGAGAGAGTAAAGACATTAAGGTGTATCATCAGAATAGTTTGAGATATTTTATAACCACATAAAGACCTACATATCTGGGCTTTGAAACAATATAAGAAAAGGCTAAAAGCTGAAAAGGTCCAGGCTTTTATGGAGAAACCACAGCAAACAGATGGGACATATAGTCAAGAGTAATACCTCTGTGAGTCTCGGCCTCTGGATACAGTGGACGTACGGCTTGGGGTCGGCTTCTATCTGGTCTGCTGCTGTTTTGTAGCAAACTGCACAGTCCATCAGTGGCTGTGGAGGTATTGAAAACATATAAAGAGCATAAAGATGCTGCTGATGTTTTAATATGTGTAAAATGAAGGCTTCTCTCTGACATTCGCTCACCCTGTCATTCCTGAAGGGGCATCTCTGAGGGTTGGACTCTGTTGTCCCTTTGGGACACCTGGTGGGTTTCAGGTAAAAGTGGTGGTAAAGGTATTTCACACCAAATCCACTCTGCAAGAGAGAAGAGGTTCGTTTTAAGGAAACTTTCTTTCAAGTCAGTATGAATTCATTTCATCTCAAAACAAAAAAGTATGAAAGTATGCCACAGTAGTCAAAGCTCATGTAAAAGTCTTTTTTTTGTTGTTGTTGTTGTTTGTTTGTTTGTTTTGCATAAAAAGTTGAATATTTTAAATATCTAGATAATTATATAAATAATAAATAATAGTAATAGAAAAAAATTCAATAGAAGCACACATATCCTATCTCAACCAAACAAAAGTGGCTCCGTATCTAACCGGAGATCATCAAGTGTGGTTTCTTTAAGCCACACACAGCGGGTATTGACAGACTCGAACAGTACAGTGGAGCAAACTGGCGGCCGCTAGGGACCGATCACAGTCTAAAGTCACCAAGATAGACCGCTCACTTCAAATCACAACCGCCATGACTGACGGCTTCACCCGGGTTTTATAGTGCTGACGTCATTACGCCGGCCGTCTGGAATGGTGCGTACGAGGAGACGCCTGGCCAATCCGGAGTAGGGGCGGTCCAGCGGAGGCGGGCCAATAAAGGCTCCCACCAATCCTAGGCAAGAGTTCACACAGCAAAATTTGCATAAAGAAAAAATAGAGGTTAGCCACAAAGAGAGGGGAACCAGGACTAGTTAGTGAGTCCTGATACAGTATTCACACTAAGAAGGGAGTAACAAATGGGTGTTTTAGAGGAAAAGACAAACAAGTGATAGTTTTCTGATCATTTTGTAAATACTGGGTACCTGCAGGGTGCACAACTGTGAAATAAACTAACAATTGGAGAAAAAAGTATTTACAGACTTAACCCTTTATCGGGCATTCATTGAAATACTTGGAAATTCAAAATTTCAACCCTAGAGTGTCATAGCAGGGCACAACAAGACTTTTTTTACTTTTGTGACATTTTTGAAAATATTCAATTTTCATGTAGAAAATCAAGATCATTGAAGTTACCATATGTGGTTCCTTGCCCGTCTAGGTTAAAAAAATTCTAAAAGGTGTATATATAAAGAAAATAGAAAAACACATATAAAGTTAAAGGAACATTATTTTTAACATGTTCCATTGAACATAAATAACACACATATATCTAGAAATAACATAAATAACAAATTATATATAAATATAACTAGAACTAGCAGCTGTGGCTCAGGTATATATATAATATTGATTCTCACTGGGCCACGTAGCGACGCCATTTGGATGTCTACGAAGTTACCATATATAGTCACTTGCCCGGTAAAGGGTTAAGTCAAATTGTGTATCTTCACAGGAAGTGAGATTGAGGTGTAACGTATTTAAACTTAATGTCTTTTTTTTTTTTTTAATCACTTTTCAAATACTTTTTTAACTGTTGTTTTATAATGTAGCACAAACCAATACTTGAATGACAAAGTATCGATGAGACAGTTCACTGCAAAGAGAGGGAAAACACATTTATGGAGTGTGAAAAATAGCTTTTATTTGAGGCCACATTGCATTACAGGCAGGTTTACTCATAACTTGTAACATTCAAAGATGACTTTCACTTGCAGCGTACTTGAATTCAAAAGCTTTCTGATGTCATGTTAAGCCATCACTTCATGCCCTCGGAGTCAGCCGAGCTCCAGACTGCTTCCTGCTCTCTGCTCAACACCAGTTTGCCGTCATCTGTCAGCTGAAGACGACACATGTTGCAGCTGGGTTTGGAGGAGTTTGTGTGCCACCTGGGTTCATCTTTATTGTTGTACATGACCAGGTTGCAGTCAGCCTGCATGCACAGGCGGGAAGCATCTGATCCTGAAGTGTTTGAAGCCCACAGAGGCTGCCAGCCATAGATGACAAAGTTACCGTCATCCTGCAGACAGGAAAAGACATTTGATTGTGGTCAGAATGTGCATTTACAAACACTTGTTCAATTATTTTTGTATTTAATTTTGCACATGTATCATATGTCCTGATAAGTGTCTTAAATCCACAAATATTCTGAGTTCCTCACCTGGAAGATAGCCTTGAACTCCCTGTTGTTAGAGATCAGGTAGTCTCCCCTGCGGAGCTCATCATTCTTGGACAGGAAGTTCCTGCTCATGATTCTGCAACAAAGAGAAAGTTCATTTTATTTGTGCACCAGCAGTGAAAACTTAGAAAATACTAGTTCTTTTTCTGCTGATAATAGTCAACATGATTATAAACCTCAGTTCAACATCACAGATTTGACAGGCTGTATAAAAATGTAAAGTACTTACAGGCTTGAATGTTCCACTGGAGTCAGACTGCACGAAGAGGTAAAGTGAAAGTGAAGTGAAACAATTCACTCAGTACTTATATAGCTGAGGTTGGAGTGGAGAGAGGAGGAGGGACAGAGGGGAGGACCACGTCCCTCCTTCTTATGTTAACTGAACATTGTTTGTAGCAGGCAGACTGGTTGGGTTTATATGAATCCCTCAAAACATGAAAACACCAATTACAGGCTGCATTAGGCAGGATGTAGAGGGACAAATATGAAAACTGTCACTCATTTTACCAAACCTCCTGAAAACTGAGCAGTCCATGCGTGGCCTGTATTTGTGCTGCTGCTTGTTCAGATGCTCACATCATGTTGCGTAAGGAAACTCACGCTGCCTGCAGCAGGTTTTGTAGAGGAAAGTAACAACGAGATCAGATTTCAAACTCTGCACTAAATGATGCTTTAAATCAAAAATAGATTACAGTTGTAGGAGTGGAGCTTAGAGTCACAATATTATTACAATAATGACGACAATCATAACCAACTAAAGTAACATCTGTGTGCGATTTTGTGATTTCATGATGCTCATTGCATCGGCTGCCACCACGCCCACTTATCCTGTGGAGAACTCAAACATAGTGTGAGATCCTTAAAAGAAGGTGTGTCTCTATAACAAGTCTACACACAACACATATAAATATCACTGCTTTTCTTGCCAATGAATGTACTGCACGCAATTGTGATGTTGCAGATAAGGCTGAATTACAGTAAATGAAATCAGTGTTTTCTTATTTTTTTATTACAGTGTTACAGCTGGAACACGGTGACTTTACAAGCAAAGAAGACACTGGTTTATCACAGCAGAAAGGAGCCTTAGGGGAGATTGAATAACCCTCATTTGATGCAAACATTTTTGTGGGAAAATATAACAAAATACAGCAAACAGACACTTTGAGTTTGGAGATTTCAGCATGTCAGATTTGTTACACTGTAAAATAAGCATGCAGCAGCTTAACTAGGCTATAGATTCTTGAGTGCTTTGTCAAATATACTATGTTACGAAGCAAGTTTTTATTTTATGCATGCTACTTTTTGTCTTGTTTTAGCCAGTAGACACAGCCAAAAGTGTAGGAGCTCCACTGTTGTAACTCATTTTTTTGCAGTGATCCATCCTGGTTGTCCTCATTTCCTGAAAGGAGAGAGTAAAGACATTAAGGTGTATCATCAGAATAGTTTGAGATATTTTATAACCACATAAAGACCTACATATCTGGGCTTTGAAACAATATAAGAAAAGGCTAAAAGCTGAAAAGGTCCAGGCTTTTATGGAGAAACCACAGCAAACAGATGGGACATATAGTCAAGAGTAATACCTCTGTGAGTCTCGGCCTCTGGATACAGTGGACGTACGGCTTGGGGTCGGCTTCTATCTGGTCTGCTGCTGTTTTGTAGCAAACTGCACAGTCCATCAGTGGCTGTGGAGGTATTGAAAACATATAAAGAGCATAAAGATGCTGCTGATGTTTTAATATGTGTAAAATGAAGGCTTCTCTCTGACATTCGCTCACCCTGTCATTCCTGAAGGGGCATCTCTGAGGGTTGGATTCTGTTGTCCCTTTGGGACACCTGGTGGGTTTCAGGTAAAAGTGGTGGTAAAGGTATTTCACACCAAATCCACTCTGCAAGAGAGAAGAGGTTCGTTTTAAGGAAACTTTCTTTCAAGTCAGTATGAATTCATTTCATCTCAAAACAAACTGATTAAAACTGCACCAAGAAAAAAATTATGTAAATATGCTTTACTCATATCAGGCTATATGTAAAGAAGGAACAAGGTAAAGAGGAGCATTAATTCCCTAACTATTTTGTTAGTATTCACCAACTACAACTCCCATGACTCAGCTTCTGTGCAGTGCAGCTCCCTCTCAGCTGCATAAAGCAGCTGAATAAAGCAAACAATTTCATATCAACACCAGAGTATCAGAGGAGTGGTGGGAATGTGGTCTCTTCTTTTAATATGAACATATTTTCACAGACACACCTTATCAGTTTTTTTTTTTATTTTTTACACAGCTAAACCCCTGTTGAAAACACATTGACATTTGATGATTCAAAGTTCACTTAATATGAAGCAGATGTGAAAACAAGTATGAACCAATATTCCCCCGAGGGGAGAGTGAGAGTGCCAAACCCGTCACGCAGATCCAGAGAGCGAAGGAAACTGACACCAAGATGAGTCTGAACCAGAAGTTCAGTCATTTTTCTCACTTCTCAGGATTACAATTAAATATTTGGCTGTTTAGTTTTAACAAAATGCTTACACTGATTCTTAAAGACTTACAGGACTTTTGCTATTTCATCCCACAGTGTCCAGTGAACTGCTACAAATGTTTTTTTTTAATACTGTCATTATGAAACAAATAATCCTAATACTGATGTTTTAACACAAAGTTAAACATATAACATGATATAAACACTTTAATTCTTAATGTTAGGAACTGATATACTGATTATATTATCATGAACACAGACTTTACCTCGATTTCTGACTTCTCCACACTTTTCAAGAAGCGAAAATGGTGTTGGACCCCAGTATGGGAGTTGAGCTGCTCAAATGCCAGATCCACTCCCATCTTAAAGTTATCAGGGAGCTCATTATAAGGCTCCTGGGCCTCGGCAGAGTACAACGCAGCTCCGGCGCAAACCAGCAACAGCAACCCAGCAGCCATCTTCCTCTGAGTGTGTGAAGGCAGCAGCTTGGCTCAGCGAGTGAACTCCCTCCTCTCTGTGAGAGATCAATAGCCAGATTCAAAACATGCCCTATTATAGCCGTAGAAACAACAAGTGAAACTACACAGTGACCATCAGGAGGCTGGCTGGTCTGGCTGTTTACTTTACATCCCCCACTTCCCGTAATACCCCAGGACACACAGATTAAAGCTTGTCTTGACAAAACACACTCTCAGAGGGGAGTTCCTGCAGAAAAGGCTGCTTGCCAGAAGCGGCATTACATTCGTATCCCTAAATATTATTACAATGAATACTTGGATTAGTAATCTAAGTCCTGGAAACAAGCCCAACATGCAGTGAAAAGTCTTTAGCCCCAGGAGGAACATAAAGGTCAGAGATAGTAAGTAGATGAATGAACTCTTGGTTTTGCTTCATCAGCTCTCTTGTTTTTGCATTCTCAGGAAAGTGGGTCACTTAAGGGAAATGTCGTTTTTCTTTGAATTTAGCTGACACACACACACACACACACACACACACACACACAGTCTTGGCCCAATGACTTCAGGGGACATAACATTGACTTACATTCATTACCTGGAGACTGACTTTAACCATAACTACTTATTGCCGTTAACCTTAATCTAAACCTAACCTTAAAACATGTCTTCATTTACATTTTTTAATGATTTAAATTAATATAAATTAAGTCCCCATAATGCCCTGTAAAAAGACTTGGGTCCCTGCAACATGAGTGATACTGACACAAACAAATTCAGGAGTTAAACTTTATTATTATTTTGTGTAACCAAGTCAAACAGATTAACAACGAAGTAAACAACAAGTTGTTGAAGATGTGACACACAATTCTCAGTCAAATGTAAAAAGAGACCATATTACAGACAGAATAGTGAGGATGACATTAACAAGAATGCAGTTAACAGTTTTTAGGTAAAACAAATGTTGAAAAAGAAAGAAGACCTGAAAGGAAACACAATAGATAATAACTGATTCACAGACATGTTCAGACACAGTGTTACTCAGTTCCTAATGATGCCAGTAGAGTTGGAGCTCCACTGCTGTAAGCCATTCTGTTACAGTGCTCGACTCTGTCGGCCTTCATCTCCTGTTGATCAGAAATAAGAGACATAGTCAGAAACATGTTTATTCTTGCAGTGAGGTTTTGTTATTTATAATAGAAGAGAGTTAAATCATGTAAGAGAGTGGAAATAGGGCAAAAGTAGATGAGACTAACCTCTGTTAGAGCTGGTTTGTGGATACAGTGAACGTATGGTTTGGGGTCAGCTTCAATCTCTCCTTGAAATGTTTTGTAACAGACTGCACAATCGATCAGCGGCTGCACGAGTGGACACAAACAAAGAAGCAGGGACAAGTTAGAACAGGCAGTCTCCCTCACAGTCAGACATTTTTTAGTTCAGTAACGCCGCTCGAAATCAGGCAAAACTTACTCTGTCGTTTCTGAACTGACACGATGTGGAGTCGACTGTTCCTTTCTGGCACTTGGTGGCTTTAAGGTAGAAGTGGTGGTAGATGTAGCTCACATCAAACCCAGGCTGAGAGAGAGAAAGAGGGTTAAATCTGAGCTACTAACAAAAATCCCCATGAGGAGCTTTCTCTGATAAAATCACCTCATTCTTTGATGATTAAAGCTTTTTCCTGAGGATATTACTCACAGTTAATCACAGGAACCCCCCCACCCCCCACCCCTCCTCAAGTGATGAGCCAAAACAGCACAGCAAATGGTAAACAATGACTCTGAAAAGGAACACATGCTGTACAATACCTCAATGTCGGACTTTGTGATACTTCTGAAGTAGAGAAAATGGTGCTGGATTCCTGTGTGAGAGTTGAGCCTCTCCAGAGCCAGATCCACTCCTTTCCTGAAGGTTTCAGGAAGGCTGTTGTAACTTTCCTGTGAATTAGAGGAGATAAACAAAGCTCCAACGCTCAACAGCAGCAGCAACAGAGCAGCCATCTTTTCCCCTGTGTCTGTTACAATGGGAGGGGGGTGGTGTGATGGTGCAAGGAACCACCCACTCTGTGCTGTTTTCCAGGACAGAACATCCAGCCCTGTTTTTACTGGAACCTATATGTCAGCTAGCATATTAACATTTAGCCTGTGCAGCCTCAGAGCCACTAGCGTGTTCACATGTTCTCATGTTTAGTCTTTTAAAGTTTGTTTAAAGCCTATCATGAGTATGAATTTATCAAACATAACAGAACAGCCAGGATAAATAGAAAATAACTTTTATTTGTCATCAATATTTGAACCATTAATGTACAAGGGAACATCAGCAACAGCCTCTCAGACTTTGTATTGCTTCTGAAATGGATCAGCATATCATATCAGCATTTCACGACAAATACTTTGACGCACACAGACGACCTTCACTCCATCCACAGGCACAAAAAGCAGACATAAAACTGACATTGTACTTCACTGCCTACGTCGCATAAATATCCCCTTCATTGTCATGGCCATGATGCAGCCAAATGTGTGTGTACATTAGAAAAAAAAAAGGTTCCGTGACATACTCCAAATAAATCTTCAAAAACAGCAGTAATGCCTCATATTGCAACAGATAAATAATGGAGAGATGATTGATTTATGAGCGTCTCCAAAGTGCAAACTATTGTAACGTGTGTTGCCCTTACAGATGCAACAGACACTTGTAGCTGATCACTTCCTGGTCCCACAGGCACTTGAGATTTTGTGCAACTTTGTGACACCAAACAGGCACAAGACCACAGAGTCAAGCTGAGATGGGACAGTTCAGAGGGAAAAGTAGTGTCTGAAATACAAACTAGAGAGTAACAGAGGCCCGAAAATTTAAGTTACTTTTAACCAATCCATGTCACACTGATACAACATGACATAAAAGAATAAAAAACTATATATATATATATATATATATATATATATATATATATATATATATATATATATATATTTTTTTTTTTTTTTTTTTTTTTTTTTAAAGCCTTCCCTCTCAGTAATGCATGAATATTGAGATTGTCTACACAGCTTGTGTGGAAATTTGGTCAACCAAGTTCACGAGTGTGAACAAAGTATTTAAACAATTAGCCGATGCCCAAAAGAAAAACAGAAAAACTGTGATGAGCCAAGGAATGTTATACTACAAAAAACTGAGATGACTGAACTGCAGCTTATTGTTCTGACCACAAAACTATTTACACGAGACACAATTTGGCACTTGGAAAAAGAAACCAATAAGTTACAGCGATTCCCATTAACCAACCACACCAAGTGAGACCTCAAAACAAACTCTACATCAGTACATTAGTGCCCTAAACATGTGTGGAGACATTTAGAGTGTATTTATTATGCCACTGTGTTACCCTACTACTGCAAAAATGTGTCACGATGAGAAACATGATGTCATGGCATTAGTGTAATAAGAAATTTCATATATTGGGGTTTTTTTTTTTTTTGGTACATCGTCATCACAGTTCTGAAAGATCTCCCTCTGCTGGTGATCCTAATCGACTACAGGTACAGAAGTTGACATTAAAGCCCAGCTGTTGTATAAACTGCTGCATTTGAGTACAAATAAAAAATACATAGTTAAGGAAAGACAGGCTAAAAATCAGTCAAATGTAGTCATTTAAGAAGCAAACTAAAGCAACACTGATATTTAGGGGATTTAAGAGGACGCTAAGGAGATAAAATGATTACATAAAATACAGTCATTGTTCAGATTTGGTGTTTTTAAAAAGTGCTACGAGCTTCAGGCGGCGGGTAAAGTGATCGGCTGTCTAAAATAAGACAGAATGAGGAAAAAAATACCTCTCAGTATACCTTCTTGTTTCCTTCATAAGGCGCTTAGTGAGCTTAAAACATGAAAAAAGCAACAAACTAGAGAAGCAATAACTATACGCATGACAATATAAAGGAATGTATCCCATATATCCTCCACATATTCAATGTGAATCAGAGCAACCTTTCAGGGCTAAAAATGAATCAGTCTTGCAAATCTATCTACGGTTATCGCATTTAATTTTGAGCTTGAGATCACATCATTTGATTTGGAATCTCTTGTCCCCTGAAATATATGTTTTAAAAAGTATATTATGAGTGAACGCACGCTAACGACAGTTTGACCTCCTCAGTAGGATTTCATTGTTTGTGCCACAAAGTGCTGTTAACCACCAGAAAAGCCTCCAACAATCTAATAAAAAGCTACATAAATAGTGAAAAGTTTGACCCAAGTAACAACCAACCCCACCTCTGACGTACTGTGCGTTCATGTTCTGATGGTGAAGAGGGGCAGTGGTGCACAGTGATGTGGCATTAAAATTTTTTTGTGAGTGTTTCAAGTTGGAGGGACTCCATCGCTGCATCCCAGATGTCAGTGGTTGTGATTGACTAGATTTTTGGTGTCCACTAAGAGGAGTTAAGTGGTAATACAAAGGCTTGTTGTGGGTTACACAGGCATGTGCATCTCAGAGTACTCATCGTGACACTCGCGCTCGTCAAACTTTGGCTCCGCATCGTCCGCATCCAACTGGAAAAAGCACACAGATATGTTATAATGCTGTTCTCTTGTCTAACCACAGTAACCCAGCTGTATAAGGTAGTATATTTTTGTGGTTAACTTACACATGCCATCTCTCTGGCAGTGAAGATGCGGCGCAGCACACACATCTTGACAGGAATTGTGAGTATGAGGACGAAGGGGAAGGCCAGAGACGCCTGTGTCGACATGACAGCCCAGAGAACCGCCAAACACACCAGCTGGATGCAGGTGAACAGATGCATGCGCAGTGTACGGACCTGCAGGAAACAAGAGATCACTTTAAAAAAAACTAACATAAGCATTAAAGTGAGACCATTTCACCCTGTTGAATCTTCTCTGAACATTTGTGTCCTTTTAAGACTCTTTCTAGAGTCTGAAACGATTCATCTTTGGTTTATCATTTAAATCATTTATCAAGCAAAAACATTCACTGGTTCAAGGATTCTCATATCTGAGGACCCGCTATTTCTCTATCTCACAATTTGAAGACATTACTTTGGGCTCTAGGAAGTTGTGGTGGGCATTTAATAAACTTTTTCACAACATTTTATCAACTAAACCATTAAACACTTTATTGATAGAGCAAAAAATAATTTAAAAAATCGTACAAATGGTTGTTGTTGCCAGAAAAGAGCAATTGTAATCCTGTAATATCTCATAATTTATCTAGGGAAAAGGAACAAATACACAATGAATTGTGTGTGATTTTATCAACATTCAGTTATTTGACTATTTTATTATTTCACACATCTAAAAATCTTTGTTACGTCTCACCTTGCGTACGTAGGTGTGGTCAGGGTGATACTTTGGTGGCATGAGCAGCAGCATCATCCGCTCTGTGAGCTGGATGCCGTTGAGAGACATCACACCCATGTAGAGGAAGATGCCAAACAGCACAGCCAGGGGGATCTGACGCAGCAGGTCGCCGATTACAATGGACAGGCCTGCAGAGAGGAGAGCAGAGGGGGAAACAAAGTTAATCTAAAATGCAGGACACAGGTGATAAAGGAAAGAGCAGTGATGTGATTTCAGCGTCTGTCACTCACCAACCATGATGGCGACCAGGAGCCCAGTGACCCTCTGCTCCTTCACTTCCTGGATGCGAGGCTTGTCTCCGGGGGCAACAGCCTTGCTCATGACAGTGAGGGCGTTGACATGGGTCACTGAGCGGACGGTTGCGGCGGCCATCCACGGCAGGCCAAACAGAGCCGAGGTGCCGCCCAGCACCACGATCAGCAGCAGGTCCAGATGGAAACCAGAACCCTTCACCAGCATCCGCTCCTTCTTACTCACTATCAGGCTGCAGGAAGTCAAGGGTGGGGGGGGCACAGACGTAAACAACAGTCAGCCACAAGTGTGTTTTCTTTGATAAGTAGATCATCACACACAATCCTTTGACCAGTTAGGTTGAATTTGCTGAGGTGTTCAGAGACATCTGTGTAGCCAATTCTGGTTTATTTTATTTTCTAAAATTATTAAATGTTTACTGATTTCTATTGATTAAATTTCTAGTAATGCCTTCTTTAAAACCCCTGTTTTCCATGATATAGACAAATGTTGAGAAATTGTGTGACTTTGCTCTAAATCCAGACATTATCATGTGGAAGAAAACTAAAAGTCCAACTTTAAAGTCCCGTTACATTCAGTTTATGGTTGTAAAGTCAGGTTTGGTTCAGCATGAATCAACACAACCCACATTAATTTTTGTGGCATGTGATTTTTAAGTTTATGACTTAATGTGTTGTTCTGATGAGATCCCTACAGGGCCACTCACGTGGTGATCTGCGTCTCCATGAAGATGAGGATGAAAACCAGCAGAGCGGGCAAACAGCAGGCGAACATCATCCAGATGGGGAATTCACCGTACGTACCCAGAGGGTTGATGATCCAGCCGCGTTTGTCGGGACTCGTCACGGAGAAACCTCTGGGAACACTCAGTTTCTGGACAGAGGATGACGACACAACTAATAAACGTCTGTATTCTGAATCATTGCCTCTACAGCAAACTCAAAATCAAAGGTATGTATAAAGACTCAGTGGTGGTATTTGAGTCTTACTTGGGTGTACGTGTCCTCTATGCTGTAATCCACCAGGACCATGATGAGGATGGCAATTGGCACCCCAAAATCTCCAATAATCCTGCGAAACTAACCACAAGATGGCACAGTTTGAGCAGAAGTAGTTTATATCAAACAACGTCAGAATGATTAAAAAATCTGAACCACACATGACGGCACTGATTGTAAAAACATACATGTATCTTTATCTTTAAGGTGATTTTAGCTTCTTACCCTTCCAGGGAAGAAGGCACTGTTCTTGAACTTGCGCAGGTAGAAGGCGATGAAAAACGTTCCGGCCATGAGGACCAGAGAGAGCAGCGCTGTGTTGGGCTCGCCTTGGACCGTCACAGGCAGGGAGCTGTTGCTCAGCACGAGGGTGACATTTTCTGTTGAGATGCTGCCCTCTGTGCTGTTGTCAAGGGAGCAGCGTTTCAGTGGGTGCTCCTTGAAAATCTGCCCGATGACACAGAGAGTTCAAATTAATGCACAATATTTTAAAATATGTTACCTATGTGTGTGAAGGAAAATTAACACTTTTAAGTACCACACCCACACTTTCTGGAAAATAAAATCAGCCTGTAGCCAATCAGCTTTCAAATCTGTGCCATAATATTTTAAAAATAGCTCCGCCTTCCAAAGCCATGAGCGTGGATAATAGTTCAACTCTCAATCCATTTAACTTTCAAGGCCAATCAATCACAGAAGATTTCAGGTGCACTTGTTAGAAAAACACACTCATTTCGACCCCGAGTTTTGAATATCGTCCAAAGATCAGTATGTTCGGTTCAGTGTCAGCGACGTAAGCCCCCAGCGTGCCAACAAAAAGTTTTGGTAATCAGAAGTTGTTATTTCAAGTCTCAAGGTGTACCCTGCCAAGCTTGATGAAGGTCTCGCAGATGAAGATGAGGGAGATGAGAAAGGAGAAGATCTCTTGGGTGAAGCGGGAGACGAAGCGGACCAGGAAGCTGCCTTCGAACGCCACTGTGACGATCACGATGATGATGAGCCAGAACCCGATCCAGACGCGACCTGTTAGGTACTCGATATCATTCGCTTTGCAGAACTGGAAAAACACAATCATTGAACATTACTTATGCATTATTTGAGTTTTCTCCCAGTCTTAATGCTAAGCTAAGCTAACCGTATTTAGCATATAGTGATGAGAATATTTTTCCTGTTTAAGAAAAATAACCATCAGTTGTAACCAAGTTTTCAGAGGCTTTAAAAGAACATTACTATTTATCAACTTACACTGTAAAAGGCTTCTTCAAAAACTAGCAGAGGTCCGGAGAAGCCCACAACCAGCAGCGGCTGAGCTCCGAGCAAGCAGAAGATCACACCCTGCACCGCCGTCGACACAATCAGCTCAGAAACACCAATCAGCCCGTCCGTCTTCTCGCCTAACAGCGGACACACACAGCTCATTACTAGGGCTTAAAGGTTCATCAAAAGACTGTAATCTGAACCATCATTACAAAAACATGAAAGGGATTTGACACATGAGACAATATACTTAAGGTTTACACAGTGGTTTAACTTCCCGTGTGCGACTCACCCAGCAGGCCTCCGAATGTTATGGCAGGAGAGAGGGCAGCAAAGTAGATGAAGATGACAGCAGCCATGCACTGACTGTTCAGGGCGTCCTTGAAGTCGCTGATGTACTTTGGGTAACGTCGCCGCACGTCTCGTATCAGCCCGCCGAAGGGGCGTCCTGTGCGCTCTAAAGGGTCGTCTGACTTTTTCAAAGGTGTGAGGAGGGCCTCTGGGTGACGGGAAAGAGGAGATTATTAATTAAACAACATAAAGTCATGTAACAAAAATTAAATGAGGAGATGCTTACCCTTGTCTTCAAGGCTTTTAGGCTCTTTGGCCAACAGTTTGACCTCCTGCTCCTCCCTCTTACGCAGCATCTCCCTCTGGAAGCGAGCCACAGAGCGCAGCAGCTCGTCGCCTCCCATCTCCGACGGCGGCAGCACGATGCTGCAGTCCAGGAAGCTGTTGATGGCGTTCAGCAGGTCCTGCCTGTCGTCCGCCAGGTAGGCTGCCTCGTGGAATTGCTGGATGGAAATTCAGCCACAAATATAAGCAACACACAGGAGGAAATGTTCTCTTCTATTCTCTTGTCTCTTACATTCAGGCCTGCTGCCTGGCAACCATCCATTTTACTGGGATTGTTTTTAAATAATAAATTAAAACAGATTCGATGTGCATTCCTTCTTCACCTTGTCAGACATTAGCGTGGAGATGGAGCGTCCGATCTGGTGGTAGTCCATGCTGGTGGTGGGGGGTCCCAGCAGAACAAAAAGGAACCTCACAGGCACAGGGACCTCCAGGACGGACTCCAGCTCCACCGCCTCCTGCAGCCGCACAAACGCCATGGTGGGCTGCTCCAGGAAGTCCACACTGCCTGGAAGACAGTTGTTGCAATCACAGTCGGTGAAAGATGAAGGAATACAAGGGATTTGAAGGCGTTCAGGTGCGATTTAAATCATAGTTTGTCTTTTAAGTAGGTGTCTTGAGGCATTAGCAACTCACCCACAAGAACAACTGTGGCCTCTGCATTCTCAGGAATCTTCTCCAGCAGCTTCAGCTCATGTTTGGACTTGGACCGATGCATACCGGGCACCAAGGTCGGCTCCTTTTGCTAAAAATGATCAACATAGGAAGTGAAGTCAGGATAAAAAGTACTTGTAAATGTGCGTTTTTGTTTTTTTTTTAGAAACTCTTGAGCACAAGACTTACCTGCACCTCGTTCTTCTCCATGTCAATGCGTGTGTCCGTTTCCCCCGGGGCGTGGACGGTGCCCATGAGCGGGTCGGTGACAGACGGCTCTGGCTGATGGGTGTGGTTGGCATTGTGGTGGTGTGTTATCAGACTGCCGAGGCTGGCCGCGGAGATGTTCCTGGGGAAAGGGCTGCTGTGCTCTTTCTCATCGCTCGGGTGACTAGGGGAGGCAGGGAGAGGCAGAGTGAGGTTGAGCAGGAGGAAGAGAGGCAGTGACAAAGCATGAAGCCACCTAGTAGCAGGAAGTGTGCAGCGGGAGGAGAAAAGACAGTTTAACAGCTGTTTAACATTTAACCTGCAATAATCAATCATATGAACTAGTACTAGCTTTGCTCCACCACGCTCCACCACGCTCGGAGAGGCAAGAATGTCAGATTTTTCCAGGGACTTTCCAGGGACTGGAAAAATCTGACATTCAAGTGCTTTTTCCTTCTCAGATTATTTCATCTAAAGGAATTTCAGAGGCCTGGAGAAGTGAAAATGTCCAATGATTCACAAGAAAAAAGCAAAATAAACATTATTTTATAAATAGGAGTATCTGTTTAGAGGTTTTGATCAGTAACAATGACCCTAGACTTCTTTTCCAGGTGTTGAGACATCTGGCTCACGTTCCGATTATCTTTCTGTTGACGGACTAATCGACGGCTCGTTTCAGCTCCACACTGATGGTGCAAGTCACCTGTGTTTAAGCAGCAGGGCCCTCAGGACATTGGCTCGGTCCTCAGCTTTGATCTGGTCAGAGATGATCATCTGCTCCACCACCTGGTGGGCGATGCCAGGCAGGGTCTTCTGGTCCAGGTCCAGCAGCACCGCACCTGCAGTCCGGCACACACACACATGCTGAGCTCAAACTGGATCACTGACTTTTCTGGCTTTAAAAATGATGTGTGCACAGTTGACCTGGTTTCTCTCTCTTACCGTGTGAGATGGTCTTTCTGAGCTCCAGCAAACTGCGGAAAGACAGAGAAGCCACGTGAGGTTTCCCCCAGCGGTCCGTCTCCTCCTCCACATCCTCTTCAAACTTGATCCAGCGAGCTGTTTCCTTCCACTGCATCTCTTGGTTCTTGTCCATGGTCAGCTCGTTCAGCTCCACAAACACCTGGAAACATACAGGAACACGGGCAGGTGTAGGTGAGTTACGGCTGAGAACATCCATACTGTTCACACCACACGACATGCATGTTCAGCATGTGCCAAATATTCAACTTCACAGCCAAAGCACTTTGTATTTCACCAGTTGATACCCTCATAACTTGGTTTAGCAGCGATGACTTCAGTGGAGGATCATGCTTACCGGGATACCAAGTGATTTTTTTCAATTCACTCAACATAAAAGCAAAAAATGTTTGTTATTACCCGTAAAAAAGTTGAGAGTACAGTTAAGAATACAGAAAAACAGCCAATGATGTCTTAAAACTTTGATTCTTAAAAATTATAACCTGCTGTGCATCTCTCAGCTCTCAGCATCAAAAACCCTCTAACAGGTTATTAACTGAACACCATGCAGGTCAGTCAAAGTCTTGTGTGAAGTTAGAGTCCAAAAAACCAGGCTGGAAAATCCCCTAATTTGCATTCATTCAGTCATGTGCCGCTCTACACCTGCTGCATGCCTGTGAAATCACGCTCACACGAGTCAAACCTGCCTCTGGCCGGTCACCCAGCCTCACCTTCTGGTACCGAGCCATTTGACCGGAGTCCATGTCCAGCAGGACGCCTTCTAGCCGCGAGGCCGAGCGGTACACAACCACCGGTAACGACTGGAGGAGCGAGGAGGTGCAGGAGAGGGCTCAGACACTGACACGATCGACAGCAGCACGGGACGGGACCCTCACTCTTACACACATACTCGTAGGTAATTCTTCCACATCAAACACACGCACACCTGACAGGGACCTGTTGTTTCCCCCGGCTGCTGGGGGCTCAGAGCGCTGTATGTGAATGTGTGTGTGTGTGTTAATAAAACATAGCTCTCCCTCTCTCAGGAGCTCCCAGTGTCTAGTTACCTATGCTCCTCTGTCCCCTCGTTTTTCCTTTCCGTGTGTGAAAGGAAAGAACTCATTCATTCATTTTTAATTGTCTCCTTCCCTCCCTGTCCCATCCACAAAAGAGAGAGGGCTGCACTAAATTTGACACACTAAAACACTTCCCAGGATTTGTTATGATGGTCATATTTGAGGCATTTAAACAAAAATCTGCTTTGACACACCGTAACTATATTTAAAGGCAGTCATTTTTCTGACCATATGAATGACAGTGTTAACGTTTGTCTTCCTGATTAAATAAAAAATGATTTTATCTTGCATTTTCCACACATAATTCTGAAATCATTAGCAGTATCAGGATACATGGGTCACAAAGAACATTTTAATGAGCCAACCTTTGGCTCTAGAAAACTGTGAAACTTTAAAAAATAAATATTTTCTGATATTTATTAGACTAAACAATTAATCTTGGCGTAGAATTGGTGGCATTTTACAATGGAGTCACAGATTGCTCCTTTAATGTTACCACAATTAATATTTTTAATCCCTGTCCTGTATGTCCATTAAGGCTGAGATGATGAGGCTTAAAAAAGGCTATATCTGGAACAAAAACCAACCGAGGTCTGCATTAGCTGACGTTAAGTACTGCATGTCTCTTCTCAATGCTAGAGAGTGCGTAATGTTTCACCTCATGTGGGGTTCGGTCCTGCTTGCGGGTGCGAGTGGTCGGCTCTTTGTGGTCTTTCCCAGTGTGCACCACTTGTCCCTTGGTGCTCTTTCTGACCAGGTGTCTGCGCACGCCAGGGACATCTTCAAAACGATGACCTGGTCGAGCAGAGAGGAGAAGAGCAGAGGAGTGAGATGTGTTGAAGAATATACTTTACAGTTTGCTTCTGCAGAACTCAGCCTGCAACACTTTGACCTTTCACCAGAAGTTAAAATCTCAGCCCACCAAGTCACAGTAGGGAGTAGGGTTACTCATGTTGGCAGCATACCAGACATTGAAAAGGATATGGCGAGAGACACTGGATGGCACAGATACAACACTGTGAGTAGAAATTGTGCTGTCAGGTGTTGTAAGTTCAAAGATTGATCCACCTGCTGGCACTCTGATCCTTAAAACTGAAAGAATGTTTGCTGCAAATACACATATTTATCAGAAGGATGCAAAAGCCTAGTAGCAAAGAGTAGGAGAAAATCCCTTCATCAATACCGTCTTACCTTCAACATCACTTGTAAATCCTATGTAACAAACAGTGAAGCTTTTAAGGGTCCTCATCAATGTTTTAACTCTCTCTGTGTTCTAGCTTTACTTGCACAGTCTCTTCAACTCCTACTGAGAAGGTCCATTATCAAGCTGCTCCATGATGTGTTCACTGGTGTGTGAGTGAAGTTTGGGGCAGACTCTGGAGTAACATGGGGCCTGACTGGCATGTAGCTCCTGACGGAAAGAGGAGGGTATGTGGTGGGCGTTGGGTTAGTGCTGGCACGGCATCCTGACTACGTGACCCCCTCGAGTGTGTGACTTGCGCTTAAATTTTGGCAAATCTGAAAAAAAGTTGCAATTTCTTGACCGGTGTCTGAACCCATCAGAATGCATCAGTGAGCAGAGGTGTAAATTTGCTCAGGTCGAACGAAAGGGGAGGAGCAGCGATCTAATAATTCCTGTTGTTGAGCAGCAGCCAGAGACAGAGACTTTCCCAGGATGATTTACGGTGGCGGGAAGGAGATAAAAGAAGACAGAGAATAACTGGTGATGAACCTGCAGGGAGGCTCGACTCTTTGTCACTAAGCCCCATAATGACCAAATATCTGGACAATATCAAGCCAATACCTCAATCCACAGCTTCTTTATTTTGCCTCTGAGTCTACTTAACTCTTCCCCTTGTTTCACTCCACTAATAATTAAAGGTTTTGAACTAGATCCAGGTTTTGCAATCAACTACCATGATGGCTTGGGCCTGAGTCCAGGGGCCTCAGCTGACAGCGGGAACGGCTAATTTAATAACGCGGGCAATGTCTGCCACACTCTCTGATAAGCTGCTGCTCTCTGCTGAGGGGTCAGCTCCCTGACGTAAATCTCCCCGTCCCCGAACGTAACCCCACGCTGGGCTGGGGGCCCGGGAAAGTCACAGGGCAGCGGGGAGCAGACGGCAATGTAGAAGGGGTCTTGAGGTGGCCCCTGTCCCTCACACTGATGTTTCTGGAGGAATCCAGGCATCAAAAAAGCCAAGACACGACAACAACACATAGGTAGTGAAGAGATAAAAAACGAGGGACTGAAAATTATAAGATACGCAAAACGCCATCACAAAGTGACAAACTACAACCACATTTTGGCTGCTAGTAGCTAGCATGCTATGTGTTTTTAGCAGCAGTACATTAAAGTTGTGGGCGATAAAACCATGAGCTGAAAGACACTAAAATGTCATGTAGAGCTGAGGGGAACTGCAGAGTTGGTGATGATTCGCTGTGGGTTTGTTACTAAAAGTAACCTCTTTAACATTCAAGTAGTCATGTGATCTATTATTAATAAAGGTATTTATAAAAATATTGATTATAGAAGGTTTAAATAAACACAAAGGGTTAGAAAATGAACATTACTTCCTTCTGGAATAAAGGTGACAACAAATAAAAACTTAAACTCACAATAAATTTCACATAAAAATATTTCTTCACAAAAGTCTGCAAAGTGACATTTTGTCTATACTCACTCTTGATGCCGTCCAGGTCAGCGGAGGCCAGCGTCTGAGCCTCGCTCTCATCAGTGGGGATACGCTGGTACTTGGCCTGCTCTGCACCCGTCATGTTGCCTGTACGTCGACGCTCCTGCAGGTCGTAGCTGCGGCTGGCAGATGACACCCGGGCCAGCGGTATGTGTTCAGGTGGCGCTGTCTGGGGAGAGGGGCTCGAAGTCTCGGATGAGATCGGCTTACTGGATAAAAACAGAGAAACATGACAAAGCTGTAGCGCAGAATTTGTTTTTGTTATTTTTCTTTCGATGATTAACTATTTTCACCAAACATAACTTATAAAAAACATAAAGTTATAGATGACTTTTCACAAAGTAAAACATGCCTTAAAAACTCACCTTTTACTGCTCTTTTTTGTAGTGACTTTCTTTCTCTCTCTAACACATTACCATTTGAATATCACAGGAATAGTTCCTCTGCACTTTAGTTGCACTGATTGCTCGATTACCATCTTCTGATTCAGGCATTAGACCGTTCCACTGCTGCTCCTTCTATAATATACTTGCATCTCACAGCTTAAAACACATTGCTTTTGAGATTTAGATACTCAAAAAATGTAAAAAAGTACTCAGACAAATCCTCCAAAACTCTTTAAAACAAACATAATGAACTCACCTTCCTTTCAGTATCAATTCTCTTCCAAAAAAATACTTTTTCCCCTCAACTTTCCTCCTTTCCTAGATACAAATCCCCTGTGACTGCACCGCTCTCTGATAGACTGAAAATGAGAAAAGCGTGTAAATGCAGCTTTATCCTAGCTCAGATTAAACCCTCATCAAGAGGAAAAGTAAATGTCACAGGTGGAGCCTGGGGCAGCTGAGGTGTGTTGTGTCCTCTAGAGCGACAGGTGATATATGGGTCTCTGTGGAGAGGATTACTCTGGTCCATCAGATCGAGCCCAGCAGGGCCACTGGATGCCAGAGACATGGTAACGTACAGTGTGTACCTCGCTGGCCAATTAGACATGTGCTCGAGTGAAGCGACCCAATCAGAGCAGCAACATTTCAGCAACATTGCAAAAACATGCATTACGCAATCATTGCAGCAGGTGAGGCATGAATAGAAACCTAGAGTGTCTCAGGCCTCATTTGTTTCTTATTTATTCCAAGAACTATACTGGACTCACTCTGTGGAAGATGCATTTTCACTATCTGTTCCGAGGCCAGACTGTGGTACAATGTCGAGCGCTCGGGCCGGGTGAGGACTCTCTTTGCCGCGCTTGGCCACTTGGTCTTCATCCGAAAGAAAGAACTGTGTGAGAGAACAAGTTAAATGAAGAACTTCTGATATCAGATCCAAACAGTGGACAAACAAATGCCTAACAGCCATGTGAACATCAATCTAAAGAAGAGAATTTAGGAGTATCTATCGATCTAGAGTCTCTTAATAGACCCATAGAGTCCAGTTCTGTATACATCAGTAAAATGGGAATTAGAACAAAATTTACTAAGTAACACAACACACATCCACAAATTCCACAGAAATGGAGGGAATTTGATTGTAAAAAAGTTAATTTAATTTCACATTAAAAATAATAAATAGTGGACACCATGTCAACCCTGTGGCCACTGACAGACTGAACACTTATCTTTCTATTACCTAACTATACTTTATTTTTAGGGCTGGTCTTAATCTTCCACTTTTATATAATGTATTACATATTCCTTCAGGATAAAAATAACAAAGTTGAAGGGGTGAAGTTGTGTTGGCTCATAATGCTACTCACTTCCTTATCAAGTTGTCTTGTCATGTGATTTACATATTTTTAACACAAAGAGACATTTTAGGTTATGAGATTTGTAACAGAAGTATAACAGTAGAACAGTTAAATGAAAAGTTGCTTATCTCAAACATGCTCTACAAATTCTGTAGAGTGCATACTATTTATTTACACACTGATCAGGTTAAATCTGGTCCTGTTCTGTGAAGAATAATAATAACAGCCAAACATGAAACCCACTGATGAATGATTAAGACTATACTGAAATATTCATAGAGGAAAATATGGTAATCCTACAACAGTGAGTGAGTGGGTTGGGTATCAGAACATGGACTGTAGCCATTTGTGCTGCCGCACATTCCTGAATGCTCATTCACCCACATCTTAATGCAAATCGCCGCAGACATAAACAGCAGCTTTGAACCTCTCAACACCCACATTAATAGGCATTCTCATTTTCTCTGGACATAAAACCAAGATATAAAAGCAGGCAAGACTAGAGCCTGACCACTAATGCATATCAGAGGGTAAATTAATCAAAACAATTGCTAGTTGCAGCCCTAGTTTTTATATAAACAAGTGAAAATCCACAATATAAGCTGAAAAAGAATACCGTGCAATACATCTGTACTGTCAAAATAACAAGACTAACATGAAGTCAAACGATTACCTCCACATCTTTGGTTTTCTCTGAGTCAGATGGAGCTGAGGTCGTCTCTGTCCCCTCCTCTTCTTCTTCGTCTTCATCCTCTCCTTCCTCTATGGGGCCACTGCTGGGAACATGGCTGCTTTTATGATCTTTGTCCTTCTTCCTTTTCTTGCTGCTCTTCTTCCTGCGCCCCTCGGGGGGCAGTTTGGACAGAGGTCGGTGAATATGATGAGAGGAGTGACGGTGGTCTGTGTAGCAGACAGAGCAGAAATATTGCCACAGATGCTATCATGGCTGACTGTGGGAAATTGAAACGCAAACAACTATGATGCGTTTGTGTGCTTACATTCGATGTCCTCCTCATGGTAGTTGTGGTGCTGCTCATCAGGTACGACAGCAGCAGGGCTGAGGATCTGCTGGAAGCGCTGGACGCCCAAGGCTTTGTTCAGGTCCCCGTCATCCTCTTCTTCTGAGCGTGGGGTCCCATGTAGTGATGAGGCAGCAGGGGCCTCTGGCTGCAACATAAAACAACACAACAAATAAATAAAAAGAAACAAACATCAAACTTCTGAGGTGTTTCTGGGACTGTTTCATCATGAAGGACTAATTTTTTGACACATCTCGAGTATGAACATAGAACTCAGTCAAAACCTGCTTTGAATTAGTATGCAGGATTTATAGTGTGTGTTTGCCTTTCGCTTAAATCAACACTAGAGGGAGTTGTGGTGCTGTGAATACAACACACTCAGGGCATCATATGACGAGCACCCTCATGCATGCATTCTTGAAAATAAGCTTTAAATTGGAAACAATAGCCATGTGCTTTGATCAGTTACTCTTTTTCCGTGCTGTGGTGTGACAGGGATCATGTGGGTGATAAGAGATCTGTTTTCTTGCAGCAGGACGCGGTGCCCTGCTGCGCCTTGCCCTGCCGGTGGGATGTTGTGATAAGGATCGTCTGGAGCGATACTCCAGCTAACAGGGCTGTGTTGCAGACACCTCACGGCAGAGTAAATGTTGCTATGGCTACTGCGAAGGTGTCTCCCACCCTGCGGTGAACCCTTCCTGTGGCAAAACTCAGGGCCCACAAGTCATCTGATGCTCCCTCAAGTGGTTCTCAGGACACCCAACATATCAGTCATTTATTAGGTTTTCATGCAGGGAGCCACAGAAATACGTGAGGTACGTGATGGGATATAATTACTCTCCTCCCACCTGCAGCTCCTGCTTTTGTGTCAAACTCAATTGCAATTGCAGCAGTAGATTGTAATTAAATACAGTACATATATTCAAGAACTGAACCTAGATAAAATACTCCATTTTACAATATGCAACTGTATAGCTCTATTACATCTCTATTATAGCTCTAAATTTTCACTTACCCCTCTTCATTTATTTGACTGCTGTAGTTACTAGTTTATTTTTATGTTAATGTTAATTTTAAACAAAAAAATATAAGCTGATAAAATCCAACACATTTTTCAAAATTAAACCATTGGTTAAAAAAAAAAAACTGGCTTGTGACCCTGAATGCAGTGAATACAAATTTGTGTGGCAGGACTTTGTTATTTCCTTCTTTCCTCCTCCATTAATCATCTCATAACCTTTTAGATTTATCTGGTGACCCTCTGGAGGGCTGGGAGGAACTGGGCTAAACTAACTGACTGTACATAATGTAGTTAAAAGTAGATCCATCGTGACCATCTACAAATGTAAAATGCTGCTTTCCTACTGATGCGTCAGTATTAACAATCTAATAATGTGATATATGATGATACATCAGTCACAGGAACTATGTTCTGCAGAACCTCTACTTTCACTTCTAATACTTTTAAGTACATTTTGCTGATAATAATATGTTTAATAATATTTCTGTGTTTCCTTCCGCCAACTTAAATCAACACAAGAACAAAAACTATATACACACACGATGCAAACCCGCTTTGTATTGTCCACACCACATTCTCTATAGCTTCATGTACAAGAAGTCCTCTATGCTCCACTTTTAACACATTAAGCTCATCAAATCCATCAAGATGAGAAAACGTGATCTGGAAACTCATGATACTTGACGCCCAACAGATGTTCATGAATTAAGGCATGTCAGCAGAAAGTGTGAAAAACTGATTCCCATGACCAACAGGACCATGCTGTTTCTTACTATGAGCTGTTTTTACATGCCACACACAGGTGACAGATGCAGAAAAACCCTGTCCTGGGCTGTAGACCAGCAGAGAGTTATGAGTAAAAAGAAGAGACAGGTCAGATCGTTGGGCACAAATTCAATATTGACCCAAGGTCCAATTCATCATGTAGCTTTTTTCCCCCCTGACAGATCAACAAGAGACTCAAAAAGAAGAGTGAACACACTCACCCCAAAGACAATGCAGCAACACTGACACTTAAAGCAGAAGAGCAGATTTCTTAAAAACAGCCTAAATGGAAAATGTGGCTTTTTAAATCTCCAGATTTTGAGTTAAATCAAAAAAATTAAATAGAGAACCTTTTGATTTGTGTAATCAGGTATCACTCTGCATCTGCATCACTGTCTCAATACTTGAAAATTTAATTAGATGACTAATCCAAAAAACCTGGAACGCACGTATCCTCACCAGATGAGCGAAACCCGCGGAGTGCTGTTACACAATCCGGCAGTTTATTTTTACAGAGCTCTCATTCATATCTCGGTTTCACAGTGAATCCCTAGAGGTGGGAGAGATGTGTGAGGGATTCTCAAGGAGGTGAGAGAATTTTCCACAACCGGAGCCATGTGCAAAAACAAGCCCAAGGAGAGCTGAGTAAAAACAAAACTGACCAGACAATGAAGAAACCCGTGACAAAGAGTAATATTTTCTGACTTCAGCAAGGAATTTAAGAGACTTACCTCACTCATGGCAACGTGAGCTTTAATCACAGTCAGTGGTTTTTTTGGTGGCAACAAGCGTCAGAGCCCTCCACCATGACAACACTGGAGCTGTGACCCTCAACACCTCTATTAAGAACTGCAGGCAGGAGCTATCCCTCTCCCCCTGCTTATCAAAGCCTCGTGATATCCTAATCAGGGCCCTATCGGCCAACCTGCCACCTTCACCAGTCTGCTCATTGTGCCAGGGCAGAATAAACAAGACTGTCAATCTCGCTTTGAGGACAAACGCAGCCTGAAAGGACAAGCCGTGTTTGAACAGCGAGGAACAAAACCTCCAGTTGACATTCATCTCCAGGTTTTAACTTTGCTGCATGAAGCCTAAATATTGACCAAGGTGCTTTTAGTCAATGCGCCTTCAAGGGCAATGTAAATGCATAGGAACTAAACATCCCATACTTTTCAAAGGATGTAGTTTTGATGGCTAATATTGACCAAAGACATATTAAGTAACAGGCTGGAGTGAAATGTTATTAAAATGTTGTGTGGCCCATTCAGGTAAAACCACAGTTGACTAACCCTGACATGACAAATGACAAAAACAAAATATTTGAGGTTGAGCAGTGAACAAAAACACTAAATTGATAAAACTACAATAAGTGATTAACCAAATAAAACAGCTGTGTGTGGAAGATTTTAGAAAAGATTCCCAAATCTTCAGTCAGACTAATTCTGTCTATGAGCTGTGGAGTATTACTGCAGGCATGTTGGTAGATTTCCAGCAGAGCATTCTTGTAATTTCTGAGAACAGTGGCACTAATCTTGTAAAGGCAATCAGTACACTCCCAATAATGCATTAGAATTTGAATTTATGCTCACTTTTGGGAATTAGCTGGCCAGGAAGCCAATTCATTGTACGTGCATTGGAGATTTTAACCCTTACGGAGAAATATCACTGAACAGAAAAGACTGTGCTGTAAATGAATAAATAAATAAATTTAAGAGGCAAAAGTAATTTAATGTTCTTTCCCTTTTGCTTAAACCAACACTGTGTAACTTTTACTGAGCAACAGCAGCCTCTGCAGCCACAAGTGGTTGTTAGGATGGTCAAAAGGTATATATCCCTCATGATTCCTTGCTTCCCAAAACCAGAAGTGCTGTCGCTGTGACAAAGACATTTTCAAAGTTTCCTCACTGGATATCAGAGCTGAACACTGGTTTTTAATGACTTTACTCTTGAACTTGCTGGGCCTGATTTCCGGTAGTTTGAGTCACTGACTATCACTCGCTTACGCACTTCTCGTGGGAGATCCGGCCCAATCAACCAAAGTTACATGGAGCAAGAAGAGGCGTTCAGGGCATGGGAATGACAGAGGCACTATCAAAATGATTTTAAAGCTGTTATTTTAAGATAAAATAGCTGCATAATGTTGCTTTTAGATTAAGAGATTAAGAGTATACAGTTAGTTCTCTGGAGACCATGAATGCCAAGGCAATCTATCCTGTAGTCGAAATATTTCAGTCTGGACCGAAGTGGTGGACTGACAGACCAACACTGGCATCCTGAGAGCTCTATGGCTAGCATGGCTAAGATTAGTTCACCACCATGCATTTGAAATTTTAACCCAAATGCCTGACACAGCCAGCCACCAAAGACTGCAGAGAAATAAAGGTAATGTGATGTTATTGGTTTTTAGCTTAAATTAGAATATTTAGTAACTAAAAGAGTTCATAAAGTTTTAAGAAGTAGTGTGCATGTGCATGTGTATGTGTATGTGTATGTGTATGTGCATGTGCATGTGCATGTGCAGTGGCTGTATCGTTGCACAGGGCGGACACTTGAGGATGTGCGGAGGCTGCTGCAGAGGAGATTATCTGTGTCGTGAGGTAGGCTCAAATCCCACACAGTCAGCATTGGAGGGGAAAGGGCGAGATAGGCTGTGAATGTTGTAGTGATCATGTCGTACTGTGTGGCTGATGAGTCACTGCATTCCTGCAATACACAGGTCTGCAAGGAGAACCGAGTGCACAACATGCTCAGGATTTCTGATTATGATTAGAAACGAAGGAGTTGTAACCCACTTCTGTCCTCAGCCAACTGTGCATTTCATATTATGCAAGCACTGATTTTCACAACCCTCCTATTGCATCATAATTTGAAAAGGCATGTTTTCCACTGTTTGCACTGCTAAAAATAAGATCAGATATAAATTCACAGGTTTACCTTCCTCTCTAGAGATACCCTGTGATTATATTTGTATTGAAAATTGAGCTTGTAGCTTTATCATTTCTTGTTATGCAGACAGGATTTTCAGTAGCCAAACATAGATAATTTGCCTGAGGTAGTGTTTTCACCTTTTAGTTTTATCTAAATTGGAAATGTCCAGCTGATAAACTCTGCATCTGTTGTGTAAGACGGGTTCTGCAGAGGTGGCGAGATGCACGTCACAGGAAGTATATGAGTCTAGAAGAGTAATCACATGTAATAGGGATGAGGTTTTGTAAACCGCACTGTGCTGATCCTCCTATCTGAGGTCTGACAGCTCACTTCCAGAAAACCTGTCTCACCAAGAGTCACTGATATAGTTGCTATATATGGATGGAGACATGGTGACAATGTATTTTGGTGTGCACAAGTTAAGCCAAGAGTTAGATAAAAAGATTGGCATCACATAAACCTAGCCTGGTTAGCTTAGCTTAGCATAGAGACTGGAAAGAGAGGGACCCAGCTTGTCTGGCTCTGTAAAGGTAAAATCTGCTTACATATGAACACAAATTTTCATGAAAAATCATATTTAAAGAACAGTTTTATCTGTAATGTTTCTTAAGATGAAAAAATGGCTACCACAAGTTAAAGTTTTCAGTGTTACCCTGTTAAGAAATCTTTCGTAATCCACCTGATGAAATCAGAGGGGTGACTATCTGTAACTAGTGACACATTAGGTAGTAATTATTACCTTGGGTTTCTAATACCTTGGAAAAGCCATTGAGCTGTTGAAGAAGTAAAAGTGCATCTCAAAAGTTCAAGAACTGGACTGAACATTAACCAGCTACAGAGTTCGTGTTGAGGTTAAATTTACCTAAAGAAGCAAAGTCAGGCTACATATATGCTTAGAAACCTCTATTTGCACTATTTAGGATCATGTGTAATGACTGACTGGGGATGATAAGAGCAGGACTAAATGTCATGCACACAAACAGACAGCAAACCATGCTTTGGACTCACATGTTACGTTGAGGCCTCTAATCTCAAACTGAACAAACTCACCTTAGATGCATACAGAAAGTCCATCAAATTACACACATGAGTGTTGCTGCAGCCTGAAATACAGCAAGATAGCGATACTGTATTTGTTTTTCCAGAGACAAAACGAAAAACTAGAAGCGCTGACCACTTCTATGGAAGCCGTTTCCCCATTTCAGTCAACCCTCGTCACATGACCAGGGCAGGTCTTCAGGGTAGGAAGAAGACGTTACTGGGTTTCACAATGTTAGCCCTTAAAAATCCAAACAGGATTATCTGAACTCGCCCCGGCCACGCACGCACAAAAACACACATTGTTAAGGAGATAATAATTAACTTGGTCGAGTTGGAGGCAAGAGAGCAGCCAATAACTGCTAAGGCACTGTCACACAGCAAACAGTTTTATCTTTACTGAGCTTCTTAATCGCCAGGTTACCTGTTGGCAAGTCTTATTATGACTAAGCTGTATTCTAGTCCACGATATCTCAGTAAGTTTTATGACAGCTACCTGTCTTTCTGACTTTAATTAGCAATAACAACATGCAGATTGTGAACAGATTCTTGACAGAGGATGTCAATCTTCACCAAGAAAATTAGAGCTCAAGGTGGACAAAGTTAAAAAGGGCCATGCAGTAGCTCATATTTTACACAAGGATGGGCATGAATCTCAGTTTTATGGGTGTTAATGCAAGAAAGATATGTAAACCTTTTCTGCTGTTTTGATTTCTTGTGGCTATAAAGAGAATTATTTCACAATCTTGACACAACAAGGTTGTTTTATTGTGAATCCCAAAATAATTATAAACTGTGAGACGTAAATCATTAGACATTCACAAGCCATTTTTAAAAAAAATATATCTTAACCTGCATTTTTTTAAATACTTTCTTTAATTTTAATGTTTTAACTCTCATTTTCCTTTCCAGACTAGGTGTGTCAGTTGGTGAGAGAGTGAAGTGTGGTGGAGTTTTGCGATTATTGTTGAGTTGTTCCCTCTTATTTCGTTGTATGTCTTCTTATTGTCTTAGATTTTCATCTTAAAGGGCAATAAAAAGCCACGCACATAAATAATTTTGAGGAAATCTAATTAACAAGAGGCTGCTGTATTAAAAAAGGGTAAAACAAAACATTAGAAAGAGTTTAAGTTCTGTCTTTCTGCACATCTTTCATAGACCAGTAGTTAAATGTCATGGATCCACTTTCACTGCCTAAACTCTGCATTCTCAGACTTAACTGCTGGGATTTGATTTAAAGCTTGGACAGCTCTTGTGTTGTTTATGTCCAGCGAGGAAGCGCCCTTCCAGATTCCATGCAGGTACTGTATATGCAGGCGTTGCTAGTGTGGTCACGCAGTTGTGAAACACTGGAGACGGAAGCAGCTGACAGTACACAGACAAAAAACCCAAAGCTAAGGGAAAGCAGGCATTTCCTAGATGGGTGTTGTGTTGAGGAACAAAACAACACTGGTCTATCTGAATAAGAATACGCACTCTCACTTTATCTCTCAAGAGTGCAATAAAAGTCAAACCTCATGAGAATTCTCTCAAAGTAACCTCTATCACTTTTTTTGCTCCCACTGTGCAACAAACATCACGATTTCCACTCGCCTACATGTTCAGCCCACAGCACAGTGAACTATCATCAACATAGATTGTTGAAAGCCACTCTGGGAATCGTAGGACATGCTTAAGAGCACGAAGAGGGTTGAGAAAGGTGGGGATATCAGCAAAAAAAAGAGGCAATCCTTATAATTCGTGGAATAAAATCAAACATAATTAAAGCTGCGAGCAGCGTTGAACGGGCCCTCGCACCCGGCGCCCGTCGGGGGAGCGGCGACCGCGGGACCCCGGCAACCGCAGGGTCAACGCAGGTCGCAGGGCACACGCTGGCGTAACAGTTCACACTTCCCAGATGTTAAAATTTTAAATAAAAGCTTTTACGCTAATTATTTTCTGTGATAATATTTTTCAGAGCTCATCTTCTGTGACAGCTCTTGGCTCTCTTGACTGTAACCTCTCTGTGGCAGCTTCTCACAGACTCAATCAACTCCTCTTCCCCTCCCCCTCAAACACAAACACAAACACACCCACACACACACACACAAACACACAGAGAAATACCCCCTCCCAAAAGGAGATAAAACTCAGTTTTAACTTGAGTTTACAAGCTTTGAGCTTTGAGCAAAAGCATTTTTTTAAGTTCTGTTATTGGGTGCATATATAAATCATTTATGCTTAAACAAGGCTTATAATGAAGTTATTTGAACAGTGAATATCTCATCTGCCTAAAGTCAGGGCGACGCCACTAACCAGCTGTAGGGATGGGTATCATTAGGATTTTATCTTTATCCATACAGACCCCTATCATTCCAGCTCAGACTGTTACTGGTTTAAGAGAGTGAAGTTTATAGCAATTTGCAAAATTTGGAGATGAGTGACAAACTAACCAGTTAGACTACATACAGACAAGCTTTCATTTTAGCTGTTAGTAACAGTTTGCCATGAGCTTAACCAGCGTGCTGTGCTTCCTGTTAAACATGTCATGAGACTGTGGACAACGCTGAAAATATTACTTTACTAACTACTGGCCAAACAGGCGCTTTGACAAAGAAAAGGTAAAGGCCAACAGCTTTTACTTTTCAATGCACTTGTCGTCAACTTGAGTGGCTTATATTCAGCTGGTTCACCTCGACGCTGGAGGACCTAGTGAACTTTTCCTGTCGCCGTACACTGAGTAAGACGAAAAAATCAGCTGACCCCGTGTGAAATTTCCTAACTGATCAAAACCAAACTGTAAAGACAGCATCAATCCACGCTCAGCTTTGGTCAAGGGGAGACATATGGTAAGATTACATGAATTCATGTAATCTTCTTTGAGACTACAATTTCAGACTTAACTAAGTCATTCACTAGTGTCTTGGCAGCGTTTATGGGTTCTTTAGACAGGTCTCTAACTGGTTTTCTTTCCAGGGTCATTGAAATCTTTGGCTTCCTACCTCTGCCAGGCTTGTTCTGCACAGTGTGGCTCTCCTTGAATTTCTCGGTGGCGCTTCTCATTTGAGTTCTTGACGCTTGGAAATGCTGTTATAACTTTGTATATCCTTCTCCTGCTTCCTAAGCATCGACAATTCTTCAAGTCTACAGTGATTTCCTTAGTTTTTGGCATGATGCTTTCTCAAGTGACAGCTCAAATCTTAACTGAAGTTTTTATACCGCGTGTAAAGCAGCTCTTGGCTCTCCTGACTGTAACCTCTCTGTGGCAGCTTCTCACAGACTCAATCAACTCTTCTTCCCCTCCCCCCTCAAACACAAACACAAACACAAACACACACACACACACACACACACACACAGACACACACACACAGAGACCCCCTTCCAAAAACCCATCAAAGAGTAATACAATGGCTCCATCTGTAGGATAAAGTAGAGAGTCGCAACAGGAAGTTACCCCAAAATCTGAGGTTTCAAACAGGAAGTTGGGTTTCCGAACTTTGACGGGCCAGAACCGGCACACGCTTCGACCAAAACTCACAATTTTCGGAGCCAGTCTTCCAAAAAATCCTCAAGGAGGGGCTGACAACATTTGAAGTGAATCTGGTCACCCGTCTAGAAACTGGACATCACACTATAAAATATGTCATTTCCTGCTATAAATAGGTGGCGCTACAACAATTGTATGAATATTGACATATGGATGTGTGCAGATAGGTACCATTAACAATCCTGTAAAGTTTGATGCAGTTTGGACAAAGTATGGCCGAAATATAGCAAAAATAAAGCAACTTCCTGTTTCGTGGCGAGTAATCGAACTTTGAGGGGCCATAACTTCCACGCCCTTCAACAAAAACTCAAAATCTGCCGCAATTTAACATCGTCTATGTCTTAAGAACATACTATTAAGTTTTGAAGTCAATCGGATAATGCGTCTAGGACTAGTTCGCGTTCAAGCGACCCCTGGAAATGGCCAAAAACACACAATTTTTTCACCTTCCGGTCAAAATAAAAATACTTTCTGTTGGGTTTAGAATATGGCTCCAAGAGACTTTTTGGTGCGTCATGGGATGTTACATATGTGTGCAGATTTTCAGATTTTTAGGCGCAACGGGCTTGAGGGGCTGTTCCGTTTAAAAATGTAGGTGGCGCTACCGAGGCCATTTTACCACACCCATGCTCAAGACCCCTAAATTATTAAATTTTTCGCCGTGCCTGACGCGTCTGCAAATTTTGGTAAGTTTTCACGCATGTTAAGGCCCTCAAAAAGCCGATCTAAGAGGCGGAAAAAGAAGAAAAAAAATAATAATAATAATAATAATAATAAACAGACCGAAAACAAGAGGGTCCTTGCAACTCGTTGCATGGCCCCGTTGGGCCCACGCAACTCGTTGCTCGGGCCCTAATAATTCCTGGAATTCATTAACCCTTGCAAACTGATTCTATCTAGCAACATGAAAATATTCATGTGTGGATTTTTCCTTTAAGCTTGTGATATTTTCTGATTTCTGAGGTGAACTTGTTCAGAGTCTCTTGAGTTGAGGAATGCTGCTTTCTTTGGCCGCTGACCAGCTGCAGCTCCCAGCTTTGCCAGTCATGTTTATCACATCAGTCCCACCAGCAGCCGTGCAATTATGTTTTTCATTATCATGTGCCAGTATTATTTTAGTGTTTCCGACACTGGAAACCCATCAACTTAAAGAAAAGAGGAAGGAAACTGTTTTAGTGGTGGAACCGTTGACCGTTCTCCAGTACTGTAATGAAAAGGGGATTTCAACGGGAGCAGTTCTCTGTGCAGTTCTGAAGTGTTTTTGAGCTATTCTGAACATTTTTATTTTTGCAGTCAAGTACATAGGCAGGGAACTGGCTCTAAGATGAGACTAGATTTGTACACACATAGCTCTGGAGGGAACAGCATGTCCAAAATACACACTCCAATGCCAGAGAGGACGGAGAGAGCTGATGCAGCATAAATGTGAACTACACTAAAGGCAAGTAGGGAGCTGAATAGCTACGGTCTCATGCATGGAAAGAGGATAATCTGTTAATTGCGAGTGTCATCTCCTCCTGAAAAGCATTTAACCTAGTTTGTCACCATCACTCCCTCATGTGTTTTATCATGTGGCTGATGACGCTGGAGCCTGACTTGACCGGACAGACAGAATCGTGTGGACTTACACTGTGAATAACCGCTGCCACGGCATCTGTGATCTGGTTGGGAGCGCTGGGGTTGCTCATGGCTCCGCAGTGGAGTTGCTGCTGGAGAGGATCTGGAAAGCTGGTTTGGATCAGTGGCGGCTTTAGCCCTTCTCTTTCTCGCTGGGACTCAGACAGCTTTTGGGCAGCATAACCTGGACACAAGATATAGATCCAGGAGTTAGTTCACATGAAGCTGGAGATTCATCTCTCGAGGCAAACAAGAGGGAAATAGCTGTGGGCAAGTAATCTCTGAATATGAAGTACTGCCAGGAAGTAATAGGATGGTGATATATTCCAGCACAGTGGGTTTTAAATCAAATAATGTCTATGAGGTTTACTGATTTTGGGCTTAAAGGATGTTCATATCCCACAATTCAGCTGATCACGTGATCAGCTGAACCCTCCTCAAACAACAAGAAGTGAAGACAACTGCAGAGCAGGTCTGGCAGAGCATCACCTGGAAATAAACCAAGTGTGCTGATGTCTATGAGTCACAGACATTAGGCTGTCATTGTCTGCAGAGGATTTGAAACCAAATATTAAATGTGAAGACTTTATTTCAGATTATGTTGCATTGCCCAGTTACTTTGTGTTCTGCATTTATAATAAGACTATCAGTTTTCAGCGAGGCTATACGCAGACACTCTAAGTACAGCTGAGGTGGATGTAGATATATATGTAGATCTTAATATTAAAGCCACAAGTCAACACTTTAACCTCATAGCCAGCTGTGCTGGAGTGCAAAGCCAGCAAAATACAAAACACAAAGCAACATGTCTCACTGTCCTAACACTGTCTGTATTGTGACACGTAGGCTAACTGAGTAATCGACAGTTTCAGGATTTCCTGGAAATCCCTCATGTACCTTTGAGTCCCCCAGACCAGACTTCAAAACCACTAATGACTTTAACTGAATGTCATTTTTGTGATGTAGAGGAAAACTGGAGACAATTACATTATACCTGCAACATAATGGCAACAATGGCAGGAGTGGTACAATACATACCAACAGGATTTTATAAACAATGACACTCATCTTTTTTCATTTGTATGATTCATGATCTGAAGCCATGCAGCACTTCCTCCCCACCATTCAAGGTCATTAACCATTAGAGTCAGATAAGAGCCAGATAACGGCATGCTACTGTGGAGAGGACCCTTTGATAAGCGGCGGCACGTGCCTCAGCTAACCTACACGTCTGTCATTCCTGCATCGCCATTATATGACATATAACCACAGGAATCCAGAGGTGAGCATCACAACCACAGTGAGACAGTTGGAAATGTTAATGAAGATACTACAAGAGGACAGTAACTTAGAGAAGTCATAAGTAGCCAATAATAAATTCATTGTTTTGTTTTTTTTTTATTAAAAAAGTGCCAAAAATGTAGTGATTCTGACTTCTCAGATGCTGGTTTTTGACATTTTTAAAATCTTAAATAACTGTCTCATTAATTAAAAATAACAACACTGGATTGGAAGTATTGCCAAACATGATACCGTTAAACTAACTGAAGCAAAACCCATTGTTTTACAGCTGTGGACCTGAAAAACTGTCCTGTAGTCTTACTCAAGGTGTCGGACTAGCAACATTATTAACAGAGCAACGGTTTTCCCTCAGTCTAAAAGCCGAGGAAGGCCCTCTTTTGGTTCACTTTTCAGAGCCACAGTTAGAAATCACATCCTGCCAAAGGCTCCCTGGCTCTCTGACAGCAGCTATCAAAGAAACGATAAGCCTCCCTGATGCCTGAGCACAATCATATCAATGACCTTGTTGACAGCAAGGGATTTCTAAGAGTTATGCTTCACTGAAGTACAATCAATGACAAGGGATGCAGGAGTATGTAGGAGCTGGACAGACTGACAGACATGGATTAAACAAACACATTAGCTTACTCTTCATTTGCTCTGCCAAGCCACTTATGTTAATTACATACATCTGCAATCTGTGCAGCCGATAAAGGAGTCTACTACTAGTGTGGCTTGGTGAGATTGAAGATTACTTTCTCAGTAAACCTAGACCCCACCACTGTGGAAGAGGCAGGGCTGGCTACACAGGGATAAAGTTACAGAACCCTGGGATCCTTGGCGAAAACCATGGGAACCAGCTTATCTACCTCAGGGCATGTCTGTAATAATACCGTTAGGATAACAATAATGATCAGAAGAAGAAAACAACAATACTGACTGCAATTGCCTGAGTAGGCAACTAGATATAAAATCATGCCCTCCCTAAATGATCTGAATATTTTGTCTGCTGTCAGGTACAATCAGTCTGTCAGAGGTCTGAATAAAAAGGAACTGGTTGTCCCTTGTGTAATAACTGAAATGCCAAAAAGGGGCATGGATGAGTGCTGACAGTGCAAGAGGAAGCGAGGACAAGATGCTCTGTATTTCTCCTGGAAGAAGCTCATCACGTCTTCCCAGAGTCGCCTAGAGAAGTCAAGTACCTTGCAAACTGTTCCTAAAAGAAGACGAGGAGTGTGGAATTTATTTTCCCAGACTCCACAACTTTTCCATACTAGATTTAGTCACAGCCTCAAATGTGAGCACACAAGGCTTTGGGAAAACTATCCTTCTGGGAGGAAGTAAGTATGAAAACAGGAAGAAGGTAACTGCTACAGACTGCCGCCTGTCAGGAGGAGCCATAAACTTATTAAAAAAAAATGGAAACATGGGATTCTTTCTAGTATCTATAATGTCAGACCAATGTCGGGAGTTGACCGAAAAACGTGTGTACGCATGGACCTGGACCTATATTCCAGAGTTAATCTGGGTTAATACGAAATGTATTATCAACCTTTAAGTCTACACTCTTACATTATAGGTTAACTCAACTTGTCACAGCATAACAGGCTGCCATCCTCATCTGTCCCTCCCACAAACAGAGAAGACGCTAAGAGCACAGAAACAATCATGTCAAGTGTGTGAGGATGCCAAAGCAACGGTCATCTACAGAGAGTAAATAACAACTACAGCACTATTTCAGTTCAAATTACACATGTATCTAACATTACCTGCAAATGTACCAGTCACAAATAAGGAGACTGAGGAAAAGCTCCTCTGTTTATAGGTCAAAATTCATTTCATTTCCTATTTGACTGACTTGACAGCTGACAGTGTGCAACCTGCTGTTTATAGCCTCTGAAGTAACATTGCAGTGATTCTGAGGAACTAACATCTCCTTTCCTATCTACAGGCTGATCATATTAACCCCAGATGATTTATCTTGAAATTAATCTGAATATCACCAAAATGTTGACATTTCCTGTCATATCTTTGGAGGTAGGGGATAGATCAGAGCCGGGTTTTGTCATTTTTTGTCATTATTGAGATGTATGATACACACTTGGTGGTGACTCATCTGTCCCACACAGATTTATGTACCTGACACAGTCTCTTTGGTATGTTGTAAATGTTAAGTATTGATCAAAATGCCCTGGTTACTTCCTGAGAAGTATTTATTTAGAATGTAAGGCACATTTTAGACACTTAAAGGGAAAAGAAGGACAGAGCTAGAGAAAAAACATCAAACATCAACCTGGCACTTTCATTATAGTGACTTTTTGAGTGAAGTGAAGTGAAGTTTGAGGAGAGTTCTGCATTAGGAGGTTTGAGAAGTGATGAGTTAGCACAAACTCCCCACTGAACATTTTAGAAATGGCAAAGTCAGTTTTTCAATCGAGGCGAAGACCTGTTTGTCAGAAAGGTTAATTTGCTTCTTAGCCGTCTTTTACTGTAATCCCAAGTGACCTTTTATGGTAATTTAGGCAAAAGGTTAAAAATTCCTCCTCATAATGATATTAAGGGAAAGGAGCGAGACAGCCCGACGACTGGACAGAGGTTACGAGCCAGACTCAAAGTCACGACACAAGCCCACATGCGTCTAAAACCGGCCTTGTGCCAGGACGCCCCGGCCGGGCCCGGCTTCAATCGGCAGCTTGGCACGCGAGTGTGGACCACAGACTGCACGCTCATCTACAAATTCTATCAAAAAGGCGTAATTAAAGAGCAGTTCAATAAAATATACAAACTGACAATAAAAATGCCTGTCCAGAAATAGAAGCTTGATCACAATGTCCAAACCTCAACCAACAGACAGGCCTGTACTTTTAAAAGCAGGACAATAACAGAGAGCAAAGGAGCAGTTTAAGGTTTCATTAGAGAACTGGCTCAAAAATAAGAGCATGATCCATTTGCTTCTGTTTAGCAGACAATGCATTTCTAGAAAGAGACAAAACTGATTGTGTAGTTGTGATAGTCCCAAGTGACATGGAGATAATTTCTGGCCTTTTTTATCTAACACAATAACACACTGTGGTGTTCTGCTGTAAATTCACAGAATTGACACTATTATCACTGATTGAAGACTCATGCAAGAGCTGAAAATCAAGGAAATAAGGTCTGTGCTTTAATGCTGCTCTAAATGGTCAATTCTGAATCAACTGCAGCATTTAGAGAGCGATCACTTCCAAAAAACATGGCCTTTTAAAAGGCTGTAATTTAGGATTTCTAACACTGGAGAAGCATGTTTGTTCTACTTAAATTTAAGTGTGTGTTTGAGGGGTTTTTCTGCTGTGTAACCTGTGGAACTGAGCAGGGTTTGTTTAAAACTCTCCATGCTACAGCTGACTCAGCTCTACTCCTTATCCCAACTAGATATGAAGAAAGTGTGACAATAACAGGAAGAATCTTGTTAAGTTTGATTAGACATGACTTAAACAACGGCTCTGGTCACCTAATTAAGGACTAACCCACATAAACAATGAATTAAATGGATGATAAATTAAATGGAAAAACAACAAACAGTACAAAGTGACTAATAAGACGATGTTAAAACATGACAAATGGTCAAGAAACACAAAAAGAGGTCCGTGATTGTACCATACCTTTGTGTGCTTATTGCAGAGAAGCCACCGCAGACATTGTAGTGCAATTCTGAACTCTGCTGTGAAGAGCGACCCGGGGCTGGTCAGAGTGCAGGACAAAAACAAACAGAGGGAGAAAGGAGAGAGAGAGAAGGGGACAAAAGAGAACAAGAGTTAGAGATGTGGAGCGTGCGAGTCGGGCGATCATCTGCTGTGCTGCCTCTCGTCGAGCCAACTGCTCTCTCAGACCAACATGCAACGACTGATAACAGCAGCCTTCCTCCTCAGGATTATGTTTCCTCCTCCAGCCTGCTGACAAGTAGCCATGTGACTCCAGGACCCATTCAACACTGAGTCAGAGGCTGCTGCTCAGACACACAACTCTATGTGTCTGTATCGCACATGCACACACACATGCACACACACAAATTACCTCAAGCTTAAGGAGGAAATTCAACCCCAATGATCAATATCTGTCTCTAACAGACTATAACAGTGGCTTTGTTTTTAGACCAGTGCTTCCCAACCCCTTTTTGGTTTTTGACCCCTTGCAAGAAATCACTGTCTACCAGCCACTCCTCATCACTGGTTACAGATTTCTACCAACTGTGATGAGTGATTATCCTGACTTTATTATGCACAAAAACAGGACCAGCAGTCTTACATGCTGGTGTAATGATGGCGCTAGAGGGAAAATATTCATCCTGCAGGGAAGATGATTGCCTGGACAAAATTAAATAGTTGTTGAGACATTTCATTTAAAACTGCAAAACTGGACAAATTGATGGCTGGATGACTGGCTGCCCAAGGATACACCTTTGGCAGCCGGTTTGACTCCCAGCCGACTGGACCATTTGCTGCATGTCATTCCCCTACTCTCTTTCCCTCATTTCCTGTCTGTCTTGACTGCTACCTATTGAATAAAGGCAAAAATGCCCCCAAAAAAACAACAACTATATTTTTAAAAAATCATCATCATGATCATTAGGATTCATCACCTGAGAACCATGAATGTCTGTACCACATTTTGTGCCAATCTATCTGAGATCCGAGATATTGCAGTCTTGACCGAAGTGGTGGACAACAAACACACAGGCATTACCGTCCATAGAGCCATGCTGCTGGCATGGCTTTTTAAAGGTGCTGTGGAAACATACCATGCAAAAATGTTGTGTGGTCCTTTAATCACATGAGGATTGCACACAGTGTTTCCCATGTGGAAATACTGTTTCTATTCTAAAAAGGTCTATTACGATCTACAGCAGTGACATAAATTCCTGTTGCGACACAGACAATAGGTGACCGCCTGGTAAAGAAAAGGAATTTAACATTAAAAAGAAGAAGGCAACATGAAAGAGGGTGCCACAAAAGGCTGGTTTACCACCACATACAAGCAAATGAATGACATCTCTTATTTCAAATAATACAGACTGCAGGACAGGGAGTGAGTCATTATGTACTTGCTTTCTTTAGAACATTGAGCAACTTTACTTCTCATGAAGGGCAGTGCAATTTTGCCAGGAAGCTCCTGAGCATCTTAAAATGGTGAATGGGTGATCTATATCCTGAGATAAGCAATGCCAGTGGTTGTTGGGGTTACAAATATCTCAAAACATCAACTTTGGATTCTGCATGTTTTTGGACATGTTTATAAAGCTGCACAGGATGTTTATTCATTTGTGAATATGTTTGCTGTTCATGAAATGAGAGGGAAAGCAATAACATGTTACCTAATATGTCTTCAATTATTAACTGGTAATGACTTTTGGTGTAACTGTGGATGCTGAAATGCCCTCAGTATTTCTGGTTGAAACATTTTAGTTGGCAGCTCACCTGGATTATCTGCTGGTTCTTGGTAAAATATCAGTTTTGGGGTAAATTCAGGATAAAATACACACTGGCATGCCACAGGTTCTTTAGTGTATTTGGCAATGGAAAACAAAACTTGTCATGTCATGGAGGAATCAACACTATTACACAATTAATTCCCACCTTAAAGTCATAAAAGCCGCCAGCTTAATTGTGTTTTCCAGTGAACAAAGAACAGTCCTGTGATCTAACAAGTTGCTTACCCCGTTCGCCAAATAATCGAGCGCTACATTCCACATCAGGCTTACATGAGACTTAGGGCTAAAGAAATACCCAGCCCCGGAGGAGCCCGAGTGCGTGTGCATGTGTGTGAGATATAATTGTTTGTCCCCGGGGATGTGGGCTCGCCGTGGAGTCACATGCATGTCTTGCGGGGGAAAAGAAACACAGACAAAGCCACAAGCAGCTAAAAATGAAGTCCACTTCAAAGTCTGGGGCTTTCCTCAATCCCAACGGTGTGCTGATAATAGCATTATCCACTGTGGTCAACTATATAAAGAGGTGTGACTTCATGCATGCAAGGACGATTGGCAACTTTTTCTTAACCATGACCAACAGGCGACATGCTTATTCACAACACTTAACCTGCAGAGAATAGAGACACTGTCTTCATTCTTGCTGCTTTGTGACGTTTTGAATTAAGTTGTTTTGCCTGAATGTGGTAAATAAAGCAGTCAGCACTTCATCCAAACCATCTCGTGCACATTTTAAACATGTATCTCTGCTAAAAGAAATAAAAAGATAAAAATAAACTCTTAACAAGACTTTGTTTTTTACTCAATTACATCCTGCCTTCAGTTTTTCTAGTTTTTATGTAAAGTGTTAACACAACTCGGAAATTCTCCCTCCAGCTTCCTGTTATTCTTCTCTCCCTTCAAGTCTAAAACCAGGCCATATTCTGAATCCTAGACAAAAAGAAAAACACACTCAAGTGCTGCAACCCTGAATAAACTCTTTACTTAAAGGAGAGAAAAATATCACATGAACAGGTGACCTTAAAAGGGATAAAAACTGTGCAGCCTAACTTACATGAGCCTCCCAACTCCCAAAACCTGGAAACTCACCAGAGCCATGCTCAGTGCTCTGTCACCCAGTCAGGTCTCCTGTGTAGCCTGCTAATGCAAAGCCTGACCTCGATGCAGCTGTATACCTCTGACCGCTGCCCTGTTTGTGAATCTCTATGGTGACTTGGCGGTGGTGTATGTTGATAGCCGTGCCTCTGTTGCCTCTAAGTGTTTTAGCCTGAAATAGCTCAGCAGTTTAGAAGTCACCCAGCCACGTCCTGAGCCTTTCAAACATGCAGACATCTCTGCCTCCCTGCTCTGCTCTTCACAGCCCAGTGGCCCAGCACTTCAGCATGACTGTGCTAAGTTATGTGCACACAGTCGCTGGAACCGGTCCAAACTCACACAGCTCAAACAGCTGTGCCCGGGGTCAATGTATGCCCATCTTCATCTCGCTCTTTGTTCCGTCACAGCGGCGGCTGCGCTCAGGGGCTGAGACAGCACCTGTCTATGGGGTGAAGAGGGATTGAAGAGGCAGCTAAATCCTGCCAGCTTACATAATGCCTGCCCATTGTCCTCCAGAAAAGAAAAAGCACTCACTGGTCAAGCATTTTATACCTTGAAGAAGGTTATGGTGTATGGAGCAGCCAATACACATTCTGAAATCTTTTTCCATTGGAAACATTCTTACAGTAGATCTCTGAATCTGTAAAACATCCAACTTCATTACGTCCCTCTGTCTGTCTGGCAAAATGTTAATGACAATTACTGTTTGTGGGAAAAAAAGAAATATCAATCAGTGCATGATTACAGATTTCTTTCTTTTTTTTTTTTTTTTAAATATTCCATTAATGTCAATCAGTTTGGCTGGAATAAAACCCCTAACACTGAGACTATGTTCTTGTAAACTTCTAGTCGTGTAAACTCAAAATAATAGTGATGTCTGCAGAGGAATTACAACATGATACATCATCCAAAGGAATTATACATCTATCCAAAAGGCCGAGAAGCAGTTATAATAAATGCAGACAGCTAAAAAGTTGGCCAAGGCCTTCTGTATATGATTAACAGTACAAAGTGGACAGAGAAGGAGATTTAGCAACTTGTTTTCAACATCCACCGGTCGAGGCAGATGGCCGCCCACCTTGAGTCTGGTTCTGCTCAAGGTTTCTGCCTCTTAAAAGGAGGTTTCTCTTTGCCACCGTCACATGGTGCTTGCTCATGGTGGGAATTGCTAGGTATCACTTTGTAAATATTATAATATAAAGAGAACGGTCTAGACCTGCTCTATGAAAAGTGCCTTGGGATAACTTCTGTTGTGATTTGGTGCTATGACTTGACACTGACTGGACAATGAGCCCCCCCCCCTTTTTTTTTGTAATCACCAGATTGATTCAGTCCAGCCCCAGCCCTTCTGCTCGCGACTACACCCGGGGCTGCTCAGGTTGCACCAGCTGCACAAAAGGTAAAACCAGCTTTCTCACAGAAACACGGTAATTGTGAAGCTCAGACCCGGTGCTCCTGTAATAACTGTATTTACTCTCATGAGACTCAAGACTGGGACAGGAATAAAATATCCCCCAGGCTCCCACAACCCAAACAAAAGGCCTAAAATCTCATACTGCGGTCAAATACAAATCAGCCATTTATTCATTTCCTGGGAAACAGCGTAATGTGATTATGTTTGTGTGGTGGAAGACACAAACTCTACTGGTAAAGACAGAGAAAAAGGCATGAGAATTTAACCTTGTACCCCCATGGGAGGATGACAACAGTGAAGGTGGATGAAGGGGGGAGTAGAAAAGATCCCTGACTACATCTTATGTGGCTGAGTGTATAATTAGATGCTCCAAGGAGACTGTAGACAGCTCAGTGGGGTTTAATGTGAGAGGACTGTAGCCCAAACTATGCACGTTCCAAGGTGTGCTGCCAAAGCGCTTAATGGTAATTAAATGCAACTTAGCAGGCTACAGCAGAGCAACAGCCAAGCAAGAGAACTGAATTGTGGACAATGATGTGACTCCACAATCTCTAACTAATAGTAAAACAGGCTTAAAATAAGTTGGAGATAGATTTTTGAGGCTCAGTGTGTTTACAGAGAAAATAATGGGTCTGTTTATCTGCAGAGGGGAACGTAAAATAAACATGAAAACCGAGGGGCTATGATAAAAAAAGCTCATTATCTACCTCTTTTCCTTCCTTCTCTTCTGCATGACCAAGCAATTCACAACAGGAATGTGGAGACGCTCTGCTCAACTGTTTGCGCTTTGACATTTTTTTTCCCCCTCTCCAGCAAAACACACCACTGTTGCCACAAATCAGTTAACAATAAGTCTGTTTGACAAATTCCACTGAGGCGAAGGAAAACAAATAAAAGCTGAGACTGTGATCACAGAGATAAGATGATCTATCTGATGTGTTCAAGCACCGCACCGGATCGTGCAACAAAAGAAAGCCAAACAGGTCTGGAATTTCAAAAGCATTTTTCTTTCATAGATCGAACAAGGTCAGATTCACCCAGACAAACGTTACAAATTCCAATATCTTATGAGTCCTTGAAGTGCTCAGGGTCTATAAGGTAAAAATGTCACAGGGGTTCGTTTCACTTATATTTAATCATCTCTAGGAAAAGATAATCACTTTATCCTGCGCCTCGGCTTTACATCAAAGTAAAATTTCTCCTCAAATAAACCTGCAGTGCACATGGAGATGATATTGGTGAGTCAGCAGAGGAGACACATCCTTCCTCTATCCTCGCCAGAGGGCATGTCCTGACATCTATTAGCCATGTGACAGACGAACAATTCTGGGACCACAGCTCTCAAACGTATGTGGGGGTTGTTCACAGACTTCTTAAATGAATTGAATTGTTTTTCTTTCTGTGAAAAGGGTCAGTCTTGCACTTTACATATCTGTTGATTTGAGGTTTGAATAAATGTTGCTAACTTGAATCTTGACAGCCTCACTAGCATCAGAGCACCCATGATTTCAATTTTTTTTTTAAACAGCGGCTCATTGAGGGAAAAAGCTCAGGTGGAACTAATGACATTAACAATATCTCCGGTCCAGTAATTACTCCACTGCAGTAATCAATAGTGTAATTAGTTACACCTGTGTCACAATGACTCCTGGTGAAAAAGCTCCATGGAACTCCATGGAAATGCTGCGTTAGGCCAAACATTAAGACATTTAAAGAGTGAAAATGGCAAACACATGCTTGCCACAACCTTGCAAATGACATGCGATGCTTGCATTTCTGTTTTATGTCATTATAAAGTGGATTCTCATCAGTTCAACAATACAACAGATGTACACAACACACACCCAGGGGCTGTAACTAAGGATTAGTTTCATAACTGAGTCATCTGTTGATGAGTTGTTTGACTATAAAATGTCAAAAGAAATGGAAAAATTCAAATCCAAAAACATTCTGTTTATAGCAATAGAAGACCAAGAAAACCAGAAAACATTCACATTTCAGAAGATGAAGCCAGATTTTTGCCACTCTTTCTTTTAAAAGGGGAAAAAACGACTAATTGATTAACAAATAGCTGCCAATTAATGCCAATCTGAGCCACATAAAAACGTTCAAATCCATGAGTTTTAAGATAGCTTTCACCTACTGCCTGAACAATTTATTAATAAAATATTAGCCTATTGTCAACAAATCGATCCATAATGAACAGTAAAGTTGCAGTCCATACACTTAGCACAGACATAAATAACTTTCCCCTTCATATTCATACTGAGTGACAAATCTTTACTCTCATGTCACCCTATGACCTGAGAAACAAAAGACACGCAGTGCTACCCATTCATTTGCAGTGAGGCGATGAATGAATGATGAATGACTGAATAAAGCTGACCACACCCCCAGTCTCCTCGTTGCCTTGTTGAATGCCTCGTTTAAGTAACTGAAGATTTTAAAACAGCCTCGACACGCTGAGCTTTTTTAGACCATCACATTATCACACTGTAGCTGCTGTCAGGAGGAGGAACTGCTAGCTTGCTAGGATGTGAAACTCTAATATTAAGTCAGAATAGCCTGAGGAGAGTCTTTAACCACAAGTCCGAACATATTTCAACTACTTTTACAACTAACTATTTGTCTATTTACCTGGTTAATAAGCTGAGAAACAAAGCGAGGTCGTCCACCAGCAGCAGCGGACACATTCATGCATGTGTGGCAGTTAAAGCGGCTGTCACTGTCGCCTCTCTCTCACAGGGAAAATATAAGTCAACAGCCAAGACCAGTTTACGACCTTCAGAAAAACGCCGGTTCAAAGTAAAAATGCGTTTTCATAAGGCGAAATCCTTATGAAGCTTACAGCAACACACAGATTATGGCTTATTTACTCACCGGTGCCTGGTACTCACCTCAAACTCTCTCTGAATGACTTGCTTGACCGGTGTCAACGTGCTATGATAAAAACATTTTCACATCCGGTCAAGAGTTTCAAAGTAAAAGTCACAATTCACTGGTGGAAGAAGTATTTTTACTTTTTGATGTAACTGCTCGGGGTGGACACACACTTTTCTAATCTTTGCTTTTCTAGTGAAATAATGGATAATTAGAGACTGTAATGACAAGAATATCATATTTAAGGGTGATCATATAAAAAATATAATATACCAGATCAGCAAATATCATAAAACAGCTTATTGTGCCTTTATTTTGAAGGTCACATCAATCGGATTCCGTGTTGCTCACCGTCATTTCTGCTACTTTGTCGTCGTTTTCTCCAGAAGCGAGTTGCTGCGCCTGCGCACATGATGATTCATATTTGTGATGGAGGCCTGAGGGAGGGCGTCATTCCGTTATGATGCTCATGACCGCTGATATAATCTGAAAATCATATTAAGTTCCACTTAAACATTTCGTTTGTCATAACGTCACTGCGTGATGACAGAAGAGGGTGGTGGTGAAAACAAAAAAAAAAAAAAAAAAAAAAGAAAAAGTAAATGCAGAATGAGGAAGGGTGACTTAATAATCAGAAATGTAGCTGATTATCACAGGCATCATCATCATCAGTACTGAAACTACTAGTCGATTAAATTATTAGTCACTGGTAGAAAATTAACCACCAACTATTTTTTGATAAACATCAATTTTTTAAAAAGTCATTTATCCAGTAAAAATGCAAAGATTCCCAAGTGTCAGCCTCTGTAGTATGAGAATTTGCTGTCATTTTCAATTTAATGTGATTATAAATTGAATATCTTTTGAGAAACTGGGCATTTTTACAATTTTTGCTGATTGATAGAAACAAAAACTGACAAGAAAGGTTGTTAGTTGCAGTCCTTATCATCATCAAGCTTTCGAAATGTGAGCTAAACCACAAAAAGATCTTTAAAAACATAATAAGTGATAAGTTTGACTCAAACAGCTTTACAATTTGTGCAGTATATGACAATCTAGACCATTAAACCAGGCTTAAAACGCAGGCCTAAACTTTCTTTGTTCAACAATATTCACTGGTGCTAAAGCTTGTCTGCTGTGAAAATCACCTGTCACATCACCACATCATATTGTGTTTATCAGTATTATTTAACTTTAGTTAGATATGAATAAAAGAAGAAGAGATGAAAATAATAAATTCCATAATAATACTAGTCCTATTATGTTGTTAGACAAATATATGATTTATTTATTTGTTAAGAAAGTTCTCCTCTTTGTCCGGCTTGCCTATCATACTCCGTTCAGTAGTGGGATTATAAAACTCTTATCTCCCTTAATGACATTTTTTAAAAATCTCTAATGGTATCACTTACTAAGATAGAAATGACTATTTTTGTAGCAGCATTGCAAAGGGATTTACCAGGTGATATCAGTAGCAGTTAAAAGCATACCCTAGTCAGATTCACACACTCCTACTTCTTTTTTCCATTTTGAAAAAGAGTCAGATCTTTTTATCATTTCCTTTATAAGAAATGACTTGTATTTTTCATCAGTTGCTTATATAAACTATCCACCTGTATATTCAGTACTTTAGACACTTTAGATATTTAGTTTGTGAAAATGTGTAAGTGTACCTAGGAGAATTGGTGCTGTCTTAAAGACAAAGGGTAGTCACACCAAATATTGACTTTTTCATTTATTGCACCGTGTGGGAAGTTAATTAAAGAATTAAAACTATTTATAGCCCTATTTTTTTAAAGAACCCTAATCTTGGTGTTAGTGCCTAAAACTTTTGCACAGTACTGCGGCCTGCCAGAGTTAGCAGGTCCAATAAAGTTTCATAGTTTGCAGCATCCATTACGCAAAAGGTCACATCCATATGCAGCAGGTATGCACAGAGTAAGAGTGTCACCTACTGGTGGTTTACTGCTACTGAAGCCAGAAGTTATATACAGTATATTATATGTGATAATAATCGCAGTCTGTCTTTCTTTGTTTTATCCCTCTTTCTTTACTTTTCTATGTGGTTTAATTTTGAAATAATCCGCCTGATGTTTGGGAAGATATTCCGTTATTTCCCCTCCGTTCAGCCTGTCAGGTAGTATTTACTGCTTAACTGTGTCAAAACAAAAGCGGTCTCCACAGATTACATGGATATGTTTGGTCACAGATGATTAAGGTTATTGTTAGGGCGGTGGTTGGGGTTTGGAGCTGTCAGTCACTGAGAGGCAGATTGGATTTGTACGCCGCTGCCTCGGTGCAGAAAGCCTGGGCTCTCCGCAGTGATGATAGGCTGGTTTGTTGTTGATAATCTGTCAATCTTCAACTCACAGGGGGAGAGGTCAGTGTGGCTAGCATAGCAGGCTGCACAGCAGAGCCATCCAGGAAGTCAACAAAGTTGCTAATTAACATCAGTTTCAGTTTGTTTTTTCTACAGTAGAGTTATACAACGGTATGAGTTCTGCTGCCCCTCCGGTAAGCTGCAAACTACTTACCTGTCTTTGACATGACACTGCACTGCATAAGAATATTAGCCTGCTAGCTGCGTTAGCTTTAGCCTCGCCATCGCTCTCCACCAGCTAACCGTTAGCCGCCGTGCTAACGTTGTTTGTTGACAGCCCTCACTGTGCCAAAGACAGAACAACATACCCGGCGTTAACTGTGGGCTATATTTTCTTTACTTTAAAATCGCTGACTTTGTCGTGAAGTAATGCACTTACCCTGACACAGGCTAACCAACCGCTGAAAACTTCACGAACCAACATTAACTTAGAATCGGAGAGTTTTAAGGCGAAACTGCAGGTCAGCCCCAGTCTTATTTACTGAAGGACGAACAAAGAGAAATAAATATGTCAGGTTAATGGTGTTATTCACACGAGTTACGGTTAAAGGCAACAACTAGATGTCCTCACCAACACCAGATTAAAGCGCTTCTATATATTAAGGAGATAACACTGTTATTAATAATATTAATATTTCATAAAATATTAGTAACAAACTGAGCAACAATAATAGCAAATTAAAAATGTTATATAGATGCAACAAAAAAACTCCCAAACAATATAAAGTACAAATAGAATAAAATAAAAGATCATTAGTAAACAGTCAACAGTGTAAGATAAATAATTTTAAAAAAAGCTTGATTATATCTGGTCTTGAGGCTGTACTGCAAAACTCCTTTAAATGTTATTTAAGTTATGAAGATGGTAGGAGCTATACAAACTGTACCACAGTAGCCTTTGTTTTTCCCTTATCAGCCTCACTGATAAGGGAAAAACAATCACAAACCCTTGTTTACGTGCCTTTTTTGATTTGTTGCTCAGCTGCTCAGTGGTCTGTGTTTGATTTTGTTTTGCAGACTATTGGGGAGTTGTTCCTCATCCTCAGTGAGATGGGTTTCACAGAGGAACAGATCCAGGCAGCTGTGCAGGCGGGGCATTTTTCTGTGCCAGAGGCAGCAGAGTGGTGAGTTGACCCAGCACTTTCTCTCAATTCCACATGGTTATTACCATTCAGTAATTACTTTTTCATTACTAAAAAAAAAAGAGTAAATGCTGTGTCCCTCTCTCATGTGTTAATAGGCTCTTACAGGGTCAGTATCCACGGCACAGGTTGGTCAAACAGTCATCACAGCCTGGAACTGCATTTTCTGCTTTCAACCCACCCAAAGAGGCAGCAAGCACCTCAGAGTCACCTACGTCTCCCACTGATAGTAGAGGTATGTTACTAAGTAGTTCTGTCTATACAATATAGTTATATAGCCTTGTAAAGACTGTCTACTTTTATGTGTAGTGTCAAATGTGAATGTATTAAACAACTGTAATATCCAATAAAAATGATTTTGTTATCGTATTAATGCACGGTTGAAAATAACCTAAAGGAATGCATGGTTTGATGATGATCTCATTAGACCGTCTCTGACTTTTAACAGCGTGTCCTTCATTGGTGCTGAGACCGTCACAATCATGCAACCTCTCCCCAGAACCACTACCGGTTGAGTCGCGCATCAAACACGACAAAAGCGACTTTGAAGAACAAGAAAGACAACGTGTCGCTCAAGAAGCCAGAGCAGAGAGAAGACAAAAGAAACAGGTCAGCAGCAGTAAAAAGAAGGACCTCTGGTACCAAACAGTGCTAACTCAGCAGCACTGGCAGTTTGTTATCACATAGAGAACAAAATATTTAAAGCCAAATGTCTGATTCTTAATCTGAGAAGAGAACATCTTGTCTGATTTGTTTTGTGTTGCCAGGAGCGCGAGTTGGTTTTAAAGCGGATAGCTGAGGATCGGAGGAGCTTGCAGGAGAAGAGCCAGACCAGCACCTCCACAGAGACGTCTCCTCCTGGTGGAGGGCAGAAGCTTGGAGGAAAGATTCAGACAAATGTTGATAACAACTGCATCCTCATGGTGAGGCTATAAAGAACCTGTCTTTTTCTGATTACGGGTGTGAGAGTGATGAGTTTTTAACCCCTCATGTTTTTGTGTTCGGCTGCAGATCCGGCTGCCATCCGGCGAGTCAATGCGCGAACGCTTCCCAGCTGACGCCCCCCTGCGCACCGTCGTGGAGCACATCACCGGACGTCACCCCTCCTTGGCCTCCTTCTCCCTCCTCCAGGGTTTCCCTCGGAAACGTTTCGGGGAAGCGGAGCTTGCCTGCTCACTGCACTCCCTCGGCCTCACGCCCAATGCTGCACTGTGCATTCAGACCACTCCTCCAGAAACGCCTCAGGATCCACGGAGTCCTGTGGAGCAGCCATCGGCAGGACAGAATGAGCCATCTGCGTGTATTGTGCCTCCTCAGTCTCATATCCCTGTCCCGGAGGGGGCGGGAGAGCAGGAACCTTTTCTCCCCCCTCCACTACCCAACCAGCTGTGGGAAGAGGCAGTTAATTATGCAGGGATCCCCGGAGTTGGTCCTTCATTCTCTGGCCCGTCTCACTTCTGGGGTAAGTATGTATGTTTAAGTTTGGCTCCTGCTCGCCATTAGCAGCACACTTAACTAAAGTTTAAGTGTCGTGATTGGATTTTTCTTGCTGAAATACACATCAGGAGTTGTTGTCAAGTTCTCACCTAAGTTTTTATGCACGTGATGATGATGATATGATGATTCAACTGGGAAGTTCATTACCCTCAAAGCCACAGAAGTGCTCCAACTATGAATCACCTAACACTGTTTATGGACCCAATGACTGGGATTTTTTTATTTCTGGAACATTATAGCTCTTCCCAGTTTGCAACTCAATTAGCTCAATATTATTTACACATTACTTAAAAAGCTGTTAAGTTACTGAAAGACGTATCTGGTGCTCTACAGGGCGAGGCCAGAGGCTGGTCCCTGGTAATGCAGAGGAAGCTGTTGGCATAGAGATTGATGAGGAACAAGAAGGAGAGGAAGAACCACCTCACATGCTCAACGGTACTGCTCCCTTTTTCTGGGGTTGTAACAGATACTTTATCCCTCCCTTGACCTACATTTTGCTTTATCCCCCCACCCCCCTTTCTCCTCCCCTCTTCCTGTTTCCACGTGTCTCCACTTCTTCATGCACATAGAACTTTTTGTTCCCTCACGTCAGAAACAGATGACCCCAGCCCCTTCACTTTTAGCTGTTGGAGTCACGTTCATCCAGTTTTGTGCTGTATATTGCATAAGTTTCTCGGTTGCCCCAGTGATGTGTGTCACACGTAAGAAAGATTAGGATTAGGAAATATGTAGGTGAATGCCCCTTTTTGTCAAACATACAGTACACAGGGTCAGAGCTGCTGAGCCCCACCAGTTAGAACTGAGTTCCCTAAGCGCTTGCAGCTGGTCCACCAATCATATTCAGTTCTGCAGAGCATGTGATTGTGATATAGTATTCTGAATGTGTGCCGGGCCAAAGAGCAAGAGTATCTTATTCACAGTTGAAGCTAGTCGTAGAAGAATCAAAGATCCAGAGCAAAAGATGCTTATTAGAGGTGTGGGATTCACAATTGGAAAATTAGTTTTTTCACTGCAAGGCTTGATGGATTTTATATTAACAGGCTTGTAACTTGTATACACTATATGGGCTGGTTTTAATGTCATCTTGGTGAAACTAGATTGGATTACGGTTGTCACTTGTGTAATTTTCACAGGAATGCCAAGGCTGCCTTTCTTTCCAGAGAACAGGATTCGAGGAGGATTTGAGCCCAGGCACCACTGGCCAGAGCAAGGAAATCGACTCAGGTGGGTGTCTAGACAGAGTGGCACGCATATAATGTAAGAGCTGTAATGTACTTAAAGGTGATACTACATCCCTGGGACAGATTTTAAAGTGTGTGGCAGCTGCTGTAGTTGTAATGAGTCATTCGAAAAGTACTACAGCAGGGGCGTGGCTCTGACAAAATTCAAACTAGGTGGACAATAAAGTAATAAAGTGTTGTAATGTTATCCAAATGAATCCTACAACAAGACTAAACCATGCTACGGGCTCTGTGAGGCTGTATATAGGTTCAGTGATGCTTTAAGCTAAATGGTAATATTAGCATGCTAATGTGCTCACAGTGACAGTGCTCAAATGGGAGTGTTTAGTCATAAACTGAGGTACTGGACAAAAAAGGTTTAGAAATCAGTGTATGTAGCTGTGCTCACATAATACGACCATGAAATATGTTATATACGTGTGCAATATGTGTGTGAGAGATAGTTATGTGCATGTTTCAGGGAGGCTCCAGCAGAGGACCCAGCAGAGCCTGAGGATGCAGGAGGCCGGGTGGCGCCTGCAGCTGCAGGTCAGGCTGCAGTGGAGCGTCTTCTCGCCGTGCAGAGAGCTGCACAGCAAGAAGACCTCCCTGCCTCCCAGGGACAGCCATCACCGCCTAAAAGACCCTTCAGGACACCCAGTGTGCCATCCCTATGTGCCTTGGCCATCCGTGCAACTGTGCACCTCATGACTGGTGAGTGTCCAGTCATAAGACTTGCAGATTTTCCGGAAAATGTGTCTCATTGTTTTGTTTACTCACTGCGGTCAGTCTCGGCTCTGTCTCTACCCTCTCAGCTCCCAGCATGCAATACAGCAGCAGTCTGGCATGCCTGACCCCGGAGCTAGCAGAGCTTCTGCTCAACTACATGTCCCGGGAAAGGCTCCTTCGTCCGCGCACCCTGGAGCTCTTCTTTGGCTGCCCATTGCAGAAATTTGTTCTTAACTGCTACCCTTACTCCACCAATGAGCTCCTGCGGCAGTTAAGGGCCTTTACAGCGCTGAAGCATCTGAGTCTTGTCAACTCACCTCTCATCACTGGTATAAAGTTTTATCGAAGGATGTAGTTTCTAAGCTGTTTGCTTTTGTTTTACTTCTACAACAAGTCTGGTCAATGTCTGGACTCCATGTTAATCTCCTGAACTTGTTCCGTCTAGACTCTGGTCTGTCGATCCTGTCCAGCCTGGTCAAACTCCAGTACCTCAACCTCGCTTCCTGCAGCAAACTGACTGACTCCTGTCTCCAGCATATCAGAGGTTGGGCTTCCCACAAACAGTCTTGTGAACAAGGCTCAGACTGTTATTATATGTGGATAACACATTATGTAACACCACTTTACCGGCAATTACAGTTACGTGCAGGAATGCCAAGTTCTGAATGTTAAGCTGCTCTGTGTTAAGTACTGGTATTTAGTGTTAAATGAGGTTTTGCCTTTCTGATTTTCTCATGTACTGAAGTACTTTTCCTCTTCCCCTGTTTTCAAGGTTTGAAGAGTCTGTGTTTCCTGTCACTGGACCAGACCAAAGTGACCGATGCTGGGATGGTGCTGTACCTCCAGTCGGCTCCGTCCTGCCTCTCTCAGCTCAGCCTGAACCAGACGGCAGTGACAGAGGCTACATTGGTAGTCCTTCCCACCTGTGTGCCACAGCTGCGACTTCTCAGCATCAAGCAGACTAAGGTACGTTAGCTCTACTGGCACAGTCCATACCACCACTTTTGTTGCAGTGTGAGCTTGAGTAACAGCTATTAACACTGTGTCTTTTCCCAGGTTGAGGATGTCTCGGCTTTAGCAGAGCTGTCCAGCCTGCAGACTCTCAACCTGGATGGGACAGGTGTGACAGAGGTGTCACTGAAGCACCTTGCCACCCTCCCTGCCCTGTCTTCCCTCAGTTTGGCGGGAATTCCTGTCGCTGATGGCAATCATGCCCTGCAGATCATCTCAGGTGAGTAAAGGGGGGTGAATCAAAATGATCCAAGTCTGTGTCGGATTAAACTCTTAGTAAAGGTTTCTATTTTCCTCCCAGGTCTAAAGTTGACTCACCTCACCCTCCCTGGACGCCACTCTGTGAACGACACTGGGCTGTCACACCTCTCTACCCTGTCTCTGCTTTTGGAGCTGGACTTGACAGACTACACACAAGTCACAGACCTGGGAGTCAAACAGCTCTCCACCATGACCAGGTCATTCTCATACTCTTATTCTCTACCGTACAATACTGTACCTTACATATAACAGCCAAACGATTCTTTGAGTACTTCTACAACAGGGATATTGTGTATATACTGTGTAGGCTGAAGAAGCTGTCACTCAGCAACACTCAGGTGACAGATGCAGGACTTCCCTCTCTGCGTGGCCTGCAGGAGCTGCAGGAGCTGTGTTTGGACCGGACAGCGGTCACAAGCCGAGGAGTGGCTGAACTCATCGTCTGTCTGCCGCATCTCCAGGTGACTCCACTGGTGGAATCTGTCTATTTGACTGACTGTGGGATATCTTTGGGTTAACTCATTGTATATCACCTTTAACACTGGTTCTGTTCTAACCCTGGGTTATCCTGGTCATTAAAATTCAAGGATTTTCTGTTTTTAGGTGTTGGGGTTAGCCAGCACTCAGGTGGGGGACACGGTAGTGAGGAGAGGTCTGATCCGTTGCAATCAGCTTGTTAAGCTTAATCTCAGCCGCACACGGATCACAGACCACGGTAAGGTCACACACTGCACCCACTGGCCTTTTCTTTATCTGACTCGACCTTTCGCTCGCTTGGATGAATAACAGTGTATGTTTATTTATCTTCCTCAGGTCTGAAGTTTCTGAAACACATGCGCCTGGCTCAGGTGAACCTGGATGGCACCGGCGTGAGTCTGATGGGTATCGCGAACCTCCTCTCTTTCACCAACATCAGCAGCATTCGGGCCAGCAACACCCGTGCCATACCCCCCGATGAGGTGTCAGACGAGGAGTGAGAGGCCCAGTGAGCGTGCATACCTCCGGCCAGTCCACGCGTTACCGTACCTGAGCACGCCTCCGACTCCTGCTGTCCTGTTATAGCCCCTGAAACATGCTGCCACCAGGACACGCACCTGGAAACAGTGTAACCGAAACACTCCTTCAACTTGCACTGTTTCAACTGCAGCTAGTGCCACTAATCTGTCAATCACGCACGCTAAGTTGAAATCTTGAACGGGAGCCTTGTGTTTAACAGTTAGGCCATTTATAACGTTTACATATATAGAATCAACCAGTATTTACTCACATACACTGCAGCCCTTTGTCCTTCTGACAAACTTTATAGCTTTAAAGCTTTATGTGCAGCCTTATAGGTTGGAGATAACTGCATTTCTCCTGGTTGGCACTTGTTGAGCCGACTGGCAGAAATATACTTTATGTTGGAAATGTAACGTATAACACAGCATGTATTTTCAGACTGTAATGACTAACATAATGACTTGACTAGAAAGTAAATGACAGCCTAATTGTCAATTTAACCAAATGTGGTTGAAGATGTTTTGGAAGAATGTGAAGGCAGATAATGTCTTCCAATCATCATTTTGTCACTTTTAGTAGTGGAACTAACATTGATTTTTGAGCTGTATTCATTTCATATTGGATTTATCTGAAATTAATTGCCTGCTGGGAAAACAAACACACACTATTGAAGGCCTGCTGATGAGCTGATAGCATCAGCTCAGTAGTGATAATCTTAATTTTCAGTTTAACACCATAACACAATAAGCTCTGGTGAAGAAAGGTAAAAGATGTTGGCTGCTGTTAGTTTACAAGTGGCTTCAGATTCACCAAGAAGTTTGGGATGTGTTTGCCATTAAACGGATGAATGCCCAACACATTTCCATTCCAGTTTTACCTGAACACAGCTGTTGTAAGTGGCTTTAGAAAAGGCGTCAGACTTCAGAATTCATTATGATTCTATAACTTTTGGAATCACACTTGTATGAATGGTGAAAACTAAGAATTAATTTTCTTTTAACTGCATCCTGGAGATGCTCTGGCCTCAGTTGATATGTTTTATAAGTGGCTTTCAGGTGACCTTCTTTTATTAATTTTGGTTTGCCAAGAAATGCTGTTTTTCTTTTGGGACAGCTTAGCCATTTTTAGTTACCTGGAAAACTGGGTGAGCAGCATACACACAGTGTAGTTTAGTGGCTTTAATAGGAGACAGGATCTATGCAGCCATGGGGCTCACCAAGTCAGAATCCAAAGCAACTTCTTATCACTTCAAGTTTTGTCCTCTTGTTTACAGAGATGTAAAATAGTTTATTTTCCCTAAAAGCTTTTGATTTGTGGATACAAGCACTGTATTCATGAAGTTTAAAATGAATAATAAAGTCTTCTCAATTTAAATATGCTGTTTTTATGTTCTGTTTATTCAGACAAACCTTTATTGCATTACATTGTTAAATAAGGCAGAACTGCTTTTACACGGGAAAAAAAAGTCAACTTTTAAATATCATAAAATATGACCTAAAAGCTGCTGCATACATGTTGGGATAAAACAGAACATTTGGAAAAATAAAACTTTTCTATGAAGACAGCACAATGGAATGCATTCCAAAATGCACTGAGATGCTTCAGGTGAATCAGCCAATCAGAGTGCAGCCTGAGGTGAGGGGAGAGGAGGGATTGGGTCGGGTTCAGCACGGTGCAGCACTGTCAAACCGCGATGGAAATACAGTACGACATGTAGAAGAGACGTGTCCAATAAGATGCATAAGAGATTGTTTCAGTTCTTCTTGTTAGGACATTTCCTGCAACGCAAACCCTGCTCGTCTCCTTAAGGAGCTCGCAGGTCAAATGCATGATGCAGGAGAAAAGGAGTGGCTCAGAGTGTGATGTTGCCTTAGATGTCATGCGCTTGCTGCTTTTCGATCTTAGATTTCAAATGCTCCTTATATGCCAGGATGTCTCTATTCCACTTTGTGATGGTTTGATTCTCACACACCCAGATCTCCTGAGCCACCTGGAAGAAAAGATGAAGATTATAGGTGCTAGCTACAACTGGCTAACTTAAAACCTTGTGTTTCTAACAAAATATTAAATGAATCCACATGAAACATACCTGCTGAATTAGCCTGAAGTCGTGGCTAACTAGCATCATGCCACCCTCAAACTCGTTGACTGCCTCTGCTAATGCATCAATAGTCTCGATATCCAGGTGATTGGTGGGCTCATCAAGGAACAACATGTGAGGGTTCTGCCAGGCCAGCCAGGCAAAACACACCCGGCACTTCTGACCATCTGACAGGTTCCTGATTGGACTGACCTGGAAGACATTTCAGGTGGCAATTTAGAGACAACTACATGCCGAGAGAGAGAGCGAAAAAAAGATGGACTAAAGTTTGCCATGTAGCATCCTCTGGAAAAACCTCTCTCATTCCCACCTGCTGTTTTCCTGTCAGGCCATAGCGACCAATGATCTTCCTCATCTCCTCCTTTTCTTTGATCTCAGGGAAACACTTCATCATGTACTCCAGAGGAGACAGGTCCAGCTCCAGCTGCTCTGTCAGATGCTGTAACACAAACAGAACCATAGGAGAATTTAATTTTACTGTACAAGCTACTTCATAATAAAGGCCATACCATGAAATTTGAATCTTGATTCAGACTGAACTTTAACAGGTGTTTTACCTGGTGATATCTGCCAATTTTGACGTGAGAATGTTTGCGGATCATGCCATCAGTGGGTAGGAGCTAAAAAGAAAAATATCAAACTTTAAAACTCTGAAAACAACTGCAAGTTGCTGCAGGACACTGGGGAACTATACTGTACCAACCTCTCCCATCAGCAGCTTAAGCAATGTGGACTTCCCTGCTCCATTGGGCCCCACCAGAGCCACTCGTGTATCCAAGTCAATACCAAACTCCAGGTTTTTATATATGTGTGGCTGCAGGAAACAAGGACACGAGTGAGACTGAGAAATAAATCCATAATTCAGTGAACAAAGCTCTGTCTATGTTGCCGTATTAACTATACTCACTGTGTTGTCACTGTACTTGAAGCTCACGTTCTGAACCATGATAACCGGAGGAGGAATCTTCCCACAGGGAGGAAAATAAAATGACAGAGTCTGTGGAGGACAGAGGAGGTATTAGCATCATGACAGTAAACGTACATGTGCCCCACCCAATGTATATCACGGGGTCAAAACCGCTGCTGGCCTGTAACGCTGTACTATCAGTACCTTGTCATTCACAACTCGTTCAGTCAAGCCTGACGCCACCATCTTCTGCAGTGTCTTCTCTTTGCTCTGTGCCTGTCGTGCCAGTTTTGCAGAGCCGTGACCAAACCTGGCTATGTAATTCTGGATGAGAGAAGGGATGTAGACAGTACAATGAGTACAAGTCATGATTCTGTATTATACTATAATAACAGCATAATGATTGTTTGTAGAAATGACTGTGCAACTCAACACAAAAGGAAACACTTATAGGGTTTGTGGTAGCCCAGACCCTGTCACATGATCATCTTAGTTACTACATAGTTGCCTAACCATGAGCCACACTTAAATATAGTGGCATTCATTGTATAAAATAGCACCCTGCCTTTTTTCCTCCAAAGAAAATGTTACTTTTCATTAAAAACGTATTAATTCTGTTACAACTTCCCAATTACTTGCAGTGGAAACCTTCCACCACATGGTGTCCCCCATTTACCTTCATGTGTGCTATCTGGTCCTGTTCCCAGTTGAAGCGCTTCATCTGGTTCTCTTCCAGCTCCTCTCTGGTCTTCACATACTGGTCATAGTTACCCTTAAAATAAAAATAGATTTGCATGGTCATCCAACAGGCCGTCATGCAGACACATAATTAGTAACAGCCTACCCCCAAGTTTCCTTATTTAGCATGATGAACTCACAGATGGCACAGCCCATTCAAGACACTTTAAAGACCTTCCAAGGGATGCTAAGGCTGATTTCCTTTCTGGCACTGTGCTTCTTAATTTTGCTTTAAGGCACCAGCAGTGGGCTCAGCCAAGTGTTCTTACCGTGTAGTATTTCAGTTTTCTCTGATGTAGGTGGATGATGTTGGTGCACACACCGTTCAGGAAGTCTTGAGAGTGTGAGATGAGCACAAGGATTCGCTTGAACCTGACAAGAACCAGGATGATTAATACCCATTTCTAAGCACAAGAAATTTGGAATATTTAAGTAGTAAAGTGGGGTGTGAACTTACGACTTGAGCTCCTCTTCCAACCACACACAAGCATCCAGGTCCAAGTGGTTAGTGGGCTCATCCAGCAACAGCATGAAGGGCTTGATAAACAGGGCTCTGTAAAAATAATGGATAAAGCTGACTTAAATATGTCCAAATATGGCCTACTTGTCTTCCATGGGTGTAACCTTTTATATGTTAGATTCCACAGTTTCACCCAAAAAATGTCTTGATTTGACAGCAACACCAGAACATTCTGAGCTAGATTCAGCTGGTGTAAGAAGCATTTTTGCCGTAAGCACATTTAGCTGCACTTGGCACAAAGTAGCTTATACACAATGTCGCTGAATGGTGCAATACTAAGCCCTTTGTCTTTACCTGGCCAGAGCGACACGCATCCTCCATCCACCACTGAAGTCCTTCAGTTTTTTCTGCTGCATAGCAGTGCTGAAACCCAAACCGTGGAGGATCCGCGAGGCTCTCATCTCTGCCTTGTCTGCATCCAGCTCCTCCAGACGCTCATACAGCTCCATCAGCTTCTCACATTCGGCTATGAAAGGAAAAGGAGATGCATTTACCATTTAATTTAATACAGCCCATAGGTATATGTAAGTGTGTTTGTGTTTTGTGCAGTTTATTATTGCAGGATATATCAAATGCAACTCACAGTCCTCATGGGCGAGTCTCTCTGCCTCCTTCTCCAGCATGATCCTCTGTTCATCAACCTCCATGACACACTGCAGAGCCGTCTTGTCGCTGGGGGCCATCTCCCGGGTCAAGTGGTAAATATCTATGTGCTCTGGAATGGGAATCTCACGATGCCCAATGGCTGACAACAGCATGGATTTTCCTGAAAGATTAATTAAGACAATATTATTCTTCTTGTATGTTCCAGCATGTCAGGGGAGACTGTGTAGCCTTCTCTGTACCTAAAATACATCTGTGAATGGAAATAGCACTGACTAAAAGCATTGTGTGCCAGGGGGACTTACCTGTGCCGTTAAGTCCGATGAGGCCATAGCGTCTGCCTGAGTTGAGCTCCAGGCTGGTGTCCGCTAGCAGCTCTTGCCCGTGGAAGGTGAGCGACAGGCTGCTAATGTGGACATCAGTGCTGTTGGGGTGCGAGGCCAGGACACCCGTCACTGCCCGTGCCTCTGTCTTCCGCAGCTCGAACTCATCTAGCTCTTTAGTCAAACTGGCAATACCTGTCAAAACAAAACCTCATTAACTACTTGTCAAGCAGAATGACAGGTTCAAATGTCGTTTACTGTCCAATTCTGAGACATGTACATTATGTCAGTCCCAGAGTGTGTCTCAGGAATGATGGTTAACCACAACCAAGCCTATAATGGTAAGATTAATTCAGAGATCAGTCCTCCTCTCACCATTGCTCTCGGCTCCGTTACGCTGGGTCTCTTGTTCTGGTTGTTCGCTCTCCCCATTTACCTCATCGGGTTTCTTGGTACGCTGGCGGGCTTTGGCAGCCTCCTTCTTCTTTGCTGCCTTCTTCTTGGCTAAGTCGGATGGCATGGTTGTGCAAAGCTGTTCAAGAATTAAAAATGAAAGGGGGAATAAAGCACACATACAGATCAACCATCTTACTCCATATTGATGTCAAGAAAAACATCAGTGTATCCAAATTCTCAGTTGCTCAGTTTCAGAATTTCTTTCATTTTATCAGTCAGATATGATCAGAGTATGAATCAGGATAAATATGACTAATCGCTCACAAGAGGTGTCGTAAGAGGAACACTTGCCGGTCAGGCAGCGTCAAAATGTGCCGGGGTAACTTAGACGGACTTTATTGATCCTTTGGATGACTCCTCGGGAATTACATACATCCACTTATAGCTGATTGTAATTAAGGTCTGCCGTTAATAGAAAAGGCCTAACGTGGTTAACGGCACAGCCTGAAGAGCTGTGATGATGATGGTGGTATTGCTAACCAAGACCGCATTTTAGTTCCTTTCAGTCCCACCTGCTCGCACGTTGGGCTCTTCACATTATGAAGCCTGGTAGCTCAGCTGTTAGCAGCTAACGGTAGCTGATGCCGCTAACATTAACGGTACATTTTGTCACTTAGGAGAGATTACTCTATAATAATACTCAGACAACAGGGTCAGCGGTTTGGGCCCAAGTGTCACACATGAGAGACAAATTATATCAATTTTGACTAAATGCCCGCTGACTGTTAACCTCCTAGCTAAGCTAACAACGGCAGCTAACTACAATTAACAGGCCTGAGCCGCTGATGCTAACTTGACGCAAGGCCCAACTAGCTACGACAAGCTCCGAAGGCGGCTAATTCGGCGGATAATTAACGGTTTTCAAGCCCACATTTCTTTCCACTGTGACCTGTGTACGTTACCCGTTTGAGTCGTAGTTGTCAGACGCCGTTAATGCCTCTCTTACCTGGATAATGTGTTACTGGTCTCCGGAGCACACCGACGTCTCGTGTCCACTTTTCGCCGGGTGGATGTAGCCGCTCGCCAAACCGCCAGACGGACCATATATGGCCAAGAAGGGCGGTGAAAATACACGAACCCTCCCCTTCTCGTGGGACTGCAGTAAAACGTCCATTAATCCCAAATTAGTACAAGACTTATTTCATAAATGGGTTAAATAATATGACAATTTGCATGGACTAAATATAATGCCAGTTAATAAGTCTGTCAATGAAATAAAAAGGCGGCGGTGTGGTGGACGGACGGCCATCTTACTCAGGTTTAACTGTAATTTAACTGTGATAAGGTTTTTTTCACATTGCCATAAAACTGGGGTTTACTCTATATAAATTGGGTGTACAAACCAGATTAACCTCAAATTTGTTCAAGTCATGAGACAATGGGCCTCTGGGCAGAGACATAAGAGAGACTATACAAAATAATACAATATAGGTACATGATTGCACCTGTACAGTAGTACCAAACATACTTGTGTATGGTATAACACATGGTTATCGACCCAGAGTATTCCTAAATTACATGAGAACAATGATCAGTAAAGTGGGAGACCATATTAAACCATAGAAAGTAAAGGTTTTTTTTTTTTTTTAAATCAAACTTCAAGCATAGAGTGTTAAGCCTGCAACTAACAATTATTTTAATTATAAATAAGTCTGGCCATCATTTTCTGTAATAGTTGATGGATTGTTTAGGGTGCAAAATGCCAGAAAATAATGAAACTTGCTCACTGAGATTCACCAAGGCCCCAGTTAACTCATTCAAATGGCTTTTTTTGTCTGACCAACAGTAAACGATGTTGAATTTACTGTCAAATAAAGCTGAGAAAAGCACTAAAAACTAAACCTGTTAATCAACTAATTGAGTACTGTACTGGTTAGTTTCTGGGTTCTGGAGAAATAATGAAACTACCATGTGTAGTGGTGGTCAGTGAGACCCAAAAATAAATCTCTGCCCCGTGGCCCCTTAAGAGGTTAATCCATCCATGATATTAAAAATCCATATGTTGACAGACGCCTACTCATACATAATCATCATACACGTTTGCAGAAATATGATATTTTCCAGTTATGGCCCTGAGTGTTTGTAATGGATTATTATCGCACAGGCTCAAGTCCCATGAGTCAGTCAGAGGTGATGCTGCAGCAGCACAGGCTCAGTCAGTAATGATGAGGGGGAAACCGACGTGAGAGCGACGTTATTTCTACTCTGTGCATGTGGCACTAAACATTTTGAGGAAGTAAAAGAAACTGAAGAAAATGGAGGACGTATGTACGGCTCCGCTTGACGGCTTTTACCTGCATCGACGACGAAAAGTGGGATCTATGCCTTGAAGTCGGTGTTCGTGGAGATGGATCGAGAAGCGACATATCTGCACTAAAACAACGGAACGCGATGCTAGCATGCTAGCTTGTTCTTTGATGTTTTGTTTCTCCGACACACAACGTTGCTGTTGCACTGTTGGGGTTACAATTTCAGATGAGGCGATCAGAAAAACTTCTGGGTCTGTCTCACTTTCGATTTTTTTTTTTTAATTATCGATTAATTAGATAAACGTAAACTCAAACGGTCAGCCCTTACCTGGTGACACATCGCCGTCTGTAGCTACATTAGTTAGCTTACTTTAGAAGTAGCTATTAGCGTTAACGGTTGTCAAAAATTTGTGTAGCTAATTAAGATAACGTTACCTCAAAAGGCAATGTACGCCCAGAGTAAGGTTACACAGTTTAAATGACGGTCACTAACTTAACCAGCTTGATTTGTTAGATAAAGCCGCATTAAACATTAATGGTGTCCAGCTATTTGCAATTAATTATTCTTTCAACTAGTTTGTAGTAACGTAGCGTCGCGTTTACAATTTAGCATCTTCAAATATGAGGCTAAAAATGAAACTGGTTTTTACTTGAGTGCTGTAGGGAGTAACATTCAAATACACTCTTTACTGGATAGAAACTTTATTACGAATGTCTCACCGGATGAGACTGAGGAAAAAGACAGTATGTTACATTCAAGATTTTTTTTGTCAGCGATAATATGTCAGTTTCTCCTAACACAGGCTCATTTTTGACCAAACCGTGTTAAGATAGGGCAGGAAACCTGGCACAACTTCAAATGCCCTGTACACTGTAGCTAGTAATTTTTTCCAGACCAGCCTCATTAAGTGTAGCTCATAACTGCCAGATATGCGTCTCTCCTCGTTTTTGGCCCTGTTCAGGCCTGCTTTGCCCCTTATCCTCGGGCTGTCTCTGGGATGCAGTCTGAGTCTTTTGATGGTGTCCTGGACGCAGGGGGACACCGATGACTCCTGTAGGGACGAACTGGGCAATGGGAGACTTTTCCTGGGTAGGGGAGATAACCAGAGAGTCTCTAGGGATGGAGATGAAGACTTCACTCCGCATATAGTTCCCTATCACAAAGACCCAAACAAGCCACACAAGAAGGTCCTCAGGTGAGTGTAGAAGTAATAAATGATTTTATTACAGGAGATTTTTATTTGTTTATTCTTCCTTTAATGGGCTTATATTAACTCTCTTCTGCAATAATCTAAATGCCCAGACTGGGATACACAGTATAGCCTCCCTGTGTGTTGGAGGTTACATCAGTTAAATCTGTTTAATGTACAGCAGCTCAGATGTGAAAGTGGGGATTTATTCATCCATAAAAGCAAAAGATTTTATCATCTTTCTTCTGCCTACATTAAAATTCTTCAGCTGGTTATTGACTGGAAATAGCCCAGAAGGTTTAGCTTTTAATGATGACAATGTAAAACCTCATGTAAATGAGTTTGAGTGTGTTTTTGATTTTCTCATCTCCACCTCTCCAGAACTCGATACATCCACACTGAGCTGGGCATCAGGGAGCGACTGCTGGTGGGGGTGCTGACCTCTCGGGCCACCCTGAACACTCTGGCCGTGGCGGTGAACCGCACCATCGCCCACCACTTCCACCGCACCTTTTTCTTCACGGGCCTGCGCAGCCCCAAGGTGCCCCACGGCATGACTGTGGTAGCCCACGGCGACGATCGCCCTGTGTGGCTGATGTACGAGACCGTGCGCCACCTCCACCAGCACTACGGCTCGGACTACGACTGGTTCCTCTTAGCCCAAGACGACACCTACATGCAGGCAGATCGTCTGTCTGAGCTGGTGGGCCACCTCAGCGCGGGGCAGGACCTGTACATGGGCAGGGCGGAGGAGTTCATCGGCGGGGAGGAGAAGGCACGCTACTGCCACGGGGGTTACGGCTATTTGCTGTCTCGCAGTCTGCTGGCCCGTCTGCAGCCACATCTTGACACTTGTCGTAATGATATCCTCAGTGTGAGACCTGATGAGTGGCTGGGCCGCTGCATTATTGATTACCTGGGTCTCAGCTGTGTGGAAGTGCACCAGGTACAAAAAAACATACAGAAATGTGCATAGAAATGATCAAAAAGAAGTGGAGTTTTATTTTATGTGCTTCTGACACTGTTTTATAGGCAGAATACCCATTCTGATGCTTCTTTTCTTTCTCAATGACGGTGCTGCTGACAGGAGATGACCTATCGCTACTTTGAACTCGGGAAAAACGCGGATCCGGAGCGTGAAGACAGCACCCAGTTTAAAAACGCCTTCACAGTCCATCCTGTATCAGAGCCTAATCTCATGTACCGCCTCCACAAACGCTTCAGCCAGATCGAGCTGGAATGGACTTACCTCCAGATCCAACAGCTCCAGGTTTGTAACAGTGCTTTTTCACATCTATAAACAACTTTTATCTGATGGGAGTGTATCCAGTGAGCTGCTAAACTGATGAGGTCTGTGTCAAAGAGTGTTGTTTGCTCTGCTCTGCACCACACCCACATTTTGAAGATCTATATATGTTACAAAGCCAAGAAAAGGGTTAGGGTGTTTTGCTGGGACATGAAATGTTACATTCCAGTGTCTTCTTATTATGAATCATAATCTCCCTGAGAAACCTTGTTGTGTAATTAAAGAAGCTGCTAACGGTCATTAATTAAGGCTGTTTTGACTTGACTTTAATTAATCTCTTACACCACAGAGCAGTCAAATATGTCATGAAGGCAAATGTTTACAAAGTATTGACGTGTTTCATTTAAATGGATCTAGCTTTGACAGATTTTTATGTGTGCTCCTCAGATGCAGATCAGCAACCTGAGTGACCTGACACCAGAAGGAAAAGCTGGAGTCACATGGCCAATAGGCATCAACCCCCCCTTCAAACCAAGAACCCGTTTTGAGGTTATAAACTGGGAGTACTTCACAGAAGAGCATATTTACTCGTGTGTTGACAGCTCCCCGAAGTGTGAGATGAGAGGGGCGGACCGAGCTGACGTAAACGCAGTCCTGGAGATTGCGGTGGAGCGCCTGAACGAGCGTTACCAGCCCCAGCTGCGCTTCCGTAAACGCCGTCTGCTCAACGGCTACCGGCGCTTTGATCCCACGCGTGGTATGGAGTACATGCTGGACCTCGCACTGGAGGCCTACACCCAGAAAGGCCACAGTCAAGTCATTGTAAAACGGGTCAACCTGTTGCGACCTCTCAGCGCCGTCGAGATTATCCCCATGCCTTATGTGACAGAGGCGACACGGGTGCAGGTCATCCTACCTGTCACTGCCCAGGATCAGGACTATGTCAGCAACTTCCTCGACATGTATGTGATGAACACTCTTGACACCCATGATAATGTTTTACTCACTTTCTTGTTCATATATGATCCATTTGACGCACAGCGGGTCAGCCAGACTGACGTGTTCGCTGGCATCAAGGCCATGATCGGGGAGGTGGAGAAACGCTACGGAGACGTGAAGATTCCCTGGATCAGCGTGAAGACGGAGGTGCCCTCACAGGTCAAGCTGATGGACATCATCTCTAAGAAGCATCCGGTGGACACGCTGTTTTTCCTGTCCAGCGTGTGGACAGAAGTCAACGCCGACTTCCTGAACCGCTGCCGAATGAACGCTATCAGCAACTGGCAAGTCTTCTTCCCCATCCACTTCCAAGAGTACAGCCCCGCCGTTGTCTACCGCGACCAGCAGCCCTCTGCCGCCTCCTCCTCTTTCTCCTCCGAGTCCCTGCGAGACGGCCACTTTGACCGCCACGTCTTCGACGAGGCCTGCTTTTACAACGCAGACTACATGACCGCTCGGACCAAGATGGCTGCTGACATCTTGGACAACGAGGAGCTGCTGGAGAGCATGGACGTGTACGACATATTTGTCCGCTACTCAGGCTTGCACGTGTTCAGAGCTGTGGAGCCGGCGCTTATCCAGAAATATGTGCGGCGAGCGTGCAACCCGAGGTTCAGCGAGGATATCTACCACCGCTGCGTGCTCAGCAACCTGGAGGGTCTTGGGTCCCGCTCGCATCTAGCCATGGCTCTCTTTGAGCAAGAGCAAGCCAACAGCACCTAGAGCCAATCTGGATCTTTGGCACTCTGAGAGCATTGAAACCTCACACACACATACTGCCTGGACTAAAGGATTCTCATGCAGAATAATGTGAATTGTTACATGGTACTTCTGTCATCATACACTGACACCCTTGTATCTGGCAGAAAGAGGTGAGGATCTGCTTAAAAAAACAGCAACGTCTTGTATCCTCCAGCTGAAAATCTGCTCAGTACCTACAACTACTTCTGACTTTTGAGTCTTTATCTTTGAATCTGTCACGTCTAGACGAATTATGAGTCACAAGTCTTCTTAACCCCCTGAACGTGGACTACAGACATTCACAGAATACAAAGGAGCTGTTACTTGTATTCCTGCTGTTGACGTATTCTCATAGGGGCTGAGGAAGAATATTTATACTCCATTAAATATATGAATATCTGTCTCGAAATAATAAAAGAACAACAGCCTTTATTATTAATAATTAATTGAGAAAAAACTTGAGCCATAAGTCTTCCTATGTGGAGATATTTAAAATAATACTGGAGCAAGCTGAAGCTGTTGGCTGCCTTTTCTTTTAAGATATGTCCTTTTTTTAAAGAGGTATTAAAGAGTGATATTTCTGCTGTGAGTTGTTTCTTCATTCGTGAAGCTGAGAGCGTGTGAAAAGAATGTCTCATTAGACAAAAAGAAAACTGTTAATAGGTTCTGTTTGCAGCATGCTTGAGTGGTTACTCCTGGAGGTGTATGTTATCTGCTTGGCAGAGCTGAAAAAAAAAGGCAATATGGCATAAAAATCCTGCAGTCTCTAGTGATGGAGCACTCATATTCAGAGTGATACATGTCGTAGTCTTTCCAGTTTGCCTGAAAGCTTCGCTGCAGAGCCCGAAGGCAGTGAACAGTTTGTTCTGAAAAGCAGCCCGCCCCGCCTCGACTCTTCACATTAAGTCAGTAATCCTCCACCCCTGCCTGGGCCTCCCTGGGCTTTTTGGCGAGTATTCTGTACACATATGTCTTTGGGGAGAGAAATGAACCCAGTGCCCAGAGGGAGGGTCATGTCTACCTAGCCAAGGCCTGCCGTGGTGTGGGTGGTTAACCTTCACAGCGAGATGGTTGAACAGGCTGAATGGGCTCGCTTCACACTGCCCTCTCCTCCCTCCCTCCCTCCTCCTCCACCTCTCTGAAGGGGTGAGACCCCCACCGCCGCCCCCCTAACTTCTCCATGTGAGGCTTGTCGGCCGTGGAGAACAGCGGAGGAGCAGCAGCAGCAGTGAAAGAGGCTCTTTCTGCAGTCAGCATTTACAGCACTGCTGCAAACTCACAGTGGAAAGGCCTCCACCTGTTTCCTCACAGTGAGGTCAGTGAACAATAAAACGCCTGTCTGCTACCTCCGACTAACGCCTCGCTCATGCAGAAAATCTAACCCACCCGATGAGCTGAGTGCAAAACCCAACACTCAGAGTGTGAGAGTGCTCTTTTAAAGAAGCGTAATGTAGCTAGAGTGTGCAGTTATCTGCATAATTGGATAGTGCAACTTTAAAGCTGGAAATGAGTAAAACCTTCATTTTGAATGCCTGCTGTGGTTGGGATGGTGAAGATGTGTTTATCAGGAGGGGCATTTGAGTACAAGGCACATTACCTGTTTTTTAAAATCAGGTTTATCCTTGTAATTATGGAGGTGGGTTGGACTCCCTGTCATCGCGGACAGGTCGAAGATATGTTGTTTTAATGACAGGGTAAACATGAACTCAGTCTTAACCAAAATCTTTAACAGTACTATGACTAAATAAAAGTCAAATTTAGCTGTTTAACATCAACCTCCAGATACACTGTAGAGGTCCAAGCAAAGCCAAAATGATAAGATTGAGACAAGAACTGAATAGGGAAAGACTTCTCCATTAGCTTTATGATTTTTATGTTTTTCCTTTACTACAAACTGTATACACTAAAGGGAAAGAATAAGAAAAGCTGTTCTGAAGTGGTACGCTTAACCTTAAAACATGCTTCATTTGTGCAGCTACACTTGATAAATAGGAGAACATCTCAGGGGACAAAGGTTAAACTTTGAAAACATGAGAGAAAAAGCTTAAAAGCTAAACTCTTAAAAGATTTTCCCTGGAAAATGACTCATCAAATATAAATTTGTGTTAACTGCAGCAAAACACACAGCATTATTTATGAACTCATACTAGGTATGCAGTAAAAACACTTCTCCTATGAGAATATGGCTCCTTTTTTAGTTATGTGTCAGGTCACTTTGAGATGGCCTTTTCAAAACGCAGCTTATATACTGTAACCTATACTGTGCATAAACTCTAGATTGTACGTATATTATCACTGATTCCTTGAAAATATTTCCACAGTATGCAGAATCATCACTTCAAAATAAAAGTGGCAGTGACCTTAAAGGACTATTTCTTACTATTCTAACATCTTAACACTTGGCTGAGTTGACTAAATAAGAAGCACTTTTCTGTTACTGTATGTGGCTTTGAGAAGGTCAGTTCACTACAGGACATTAATATGCAAATTTTTGCAGCAAAGCACAAGAAATTAATCACATTATGTTCCTTTAGAGGACACCTGAGGTCTGAGTGAAGTTTCTGTAATCTGTTGTTGTGCACAGGAAGGTGTCTGCACATAAAAATCACTCATAAAAAGTGACAAAAAGACACTTCAGATATCATGGCATTTACAAACTTTGGCAAGCGCTTCTTTATTTACATCCAGGCTGTCTTGCAATGTCACAGCTGTTTTCCCTTTTTTTCTGTTTTTGTAGAATGTAATCACCAAACAAGTTTTGCTCTTTACAGATATACAGTATTATGTATACTATAATCTTCCTGTCGGTGACCCTCTGACGACAGTGTAAACAGAGAGAAAGAGCAGTTCCCGCTCTTCAGAAACACATGCAGGGAGTGAGACAGACATGTCAACAGTATGCCAGGGTTTAGTAACAGGAGACGCAGTAGTCTGTTAACATTTTGTCAGATACTCTGGTACTGTGCTGCTCACAGCTGAGGAGGAGCTGCGGCTTCGTGTTTCCTCCACAAGAGGGTGCTAGTGATTCAGTGACGACAAAGTGAATGCCCTGGCCATACAAAGAAAAATCACTCTGGGTCAGACACAGGACTAAGATACTACCAATGACTACTGTTTCTCCTCTAATGAGTGCAGTTAATATAACTTAGTCCTAGTAACAAAAACACAGATCAGAAAAACCACACCTACAGTTAGTTGCTGGTAGGGCATATAGTTTTTGGCAAAAAAGTTTCCAGAAGGCATTTCAACAAATGTGACGAGTCTGTTGCTCTTCACAGACTGCTATGCCAGCTTTTTCTATTTACACATACCGTCTCATCAGATGTATTAATTAACGTCCTTGGAGCATGCATAGGTCATCGTGAAATCATCCGATCACTTTTTGTGTAAGCTGGGATAATAAAAGAGGGTCTCACCCATGACGAAGAGAGTCCCGACAAAAAAGTTACAGCACAGTGCAAAGAAACCCAGAGAAGGTTCCAGCTAGAAACTGACTGCTGAGAAAAAAAAATCCTCCATCTGACAGTACAACATATACATACAAGTCAAGTGTCATTAAAAAAAAAGAGTAAAATGAGATCGGTGCAGATTATATCATGTGTTACAGCTACTGAGATTGAAAGTGAAGGAGGTCTCTCTTTGTTGCAGCTTCTAGCTCCCACGATAGATACGAGATGGACCTAAAATAAACCACCCCAACCCGAGATAGGACACAGAGGAACACTAACATTCCTGCTCTACTAATTCAAAACGCATGGAGCTCCCATACTGCACCATGTAACTCACCCACCCCCAACCTCCCCCACCCCCCCACCCCCAAAAACAAACACACACAAATAGTCTGTCGTATACTGTACAGTTGGCCCTCTTAAAGGGGAAAAACATATTTACATTCACATCTCTAGAAAAGAAAAAAACTTCATTTTTCTTCTTCATGTAACATAAAAAGTGTAGAAATGGACAAAGCTCTCCAAACCTGGGCTTAAGTGTTTATTGCAATAATAGTCTTAGAGTTTATTTAAGAGAACTTGAGGCCCAATTAGCTACAGAGGAAAGCATTTGGGATTAAATTCTCTCTGAAATGACCCAAATTGTTTGGATTTGTTAAACCCATCCCATCGAAAAGGATTTTTTTCTGCAATTTCTATTAAACCCAGATCAGGATTTTTGCTCATTTCTGTTTCAGTGATCATGTTCTCTTCTTCTTGTTGCAACCTTTGGTAACACCTTCAAAACATTTACTGGCTAAACACTACACAAGGAAGAGGCAGTGAGCGACTCTGACGAAAACAAATCAGTCAACAGGTCTCAACATGTATAGGCATATTTGTCATTTTGCTATGATTAGGGGAAGAAAAGCTATTATTATGATGATCAACACTTGTTTTCTCCTTCATTAAAACACTACTCTTGCTATGAACAGACATGGAGCTGTTAATGTGATAATACTTTACTTCTGTTAACTTAGCTAATACTGTTGTAGGAATTACTGTAAAAAGAAAACAAATCAGTTTACTGGCGAAGTGAGACACATTGGCAGTCGTCCAATTGATTCACTCAAACCTGGAAATGAGTGAAATCCACACCTCAGATTTATAGATAACATCGATTCCCTGCAACTGCCCAATGTGCCACACTGTAATCTCGACTTTGCTGGTGTAATTAATCAGTCTTTCAAAAACACTCTCCTAATGAGAACAAATGAAAACACACACACAGTCACACATACAGCCAACCCCCCTCCCCCCAAAAAAGAAAGACGGTTTTATAAAGAGTTGGAAAAGATAAACTATGAAGAGCGCTGTGAGGACTGACTGACATGGGGTTACGTCATGTACATTTCTGTCAGACACGGTGGCAGACTGTGAGATGACTTTCCGGAAGTGGCGTGAGCCAGCTTAGAGTTTGTCTCGAGGTGTGTGTGTGTGGGGGGGTTGCTAGTGACATTATTTACAAAGTGGAGAGTAATGATGAAGAGGTGAGGTTTTGTTTATCGGGCAGTGAGTCTGAGGATGTTTGTGGTCCAAGGGGGTCGACCTCTGAGGGACGGCCGTGTGTCCACACGGTCCTGCACAAAACGGAACAAATATGCAGTGGACGCGTTATGTGCATCGAGATCTGGCTTCCATACGTGGACATCGCTGCGGTCTTGTGAAAAAATCCTCTCTCTAATTTCAAACTTCAGAAATTTCACTGTGATCGCTAAGACAAAGGCTGTTTTTTAAAGTTACCGACACTTTTAGAGGTATTAGGTCTCAGCAGACGACAGCGATGGCCTCACACACACACCCAAACACACACATAGACACACACACACACACACACAGAGCTCTGAAATCAGTTGCAGAGACTCAGGAGGGCCTTGGTTTAGGTGTTGCGGACAGCTAAGGCCTGTTCCAGCTCCTGTCTCCTCTGCTGGATCTGTCAGAGACAGAAAAAGGGGAAAGAAAAACATGAACGTGTCACACGAGCATCCAGAGGCAGATGTTTTAGAAAGAGCACAAGAGACGGCGAGGTGCAGTTTCATCACCTTGCAGTAGAAATAGCGGCTGACGGCCTCCTGGGACCAAGGCTCGTGGTAAAACGCCGCCCTCCTCTCCTCCTCAGGGTTACCCACCACATCTGTCATTAACTACAACCAGAGAGAAGGTACAAGCATTAATATCATATCTAATATCATAGGTGATAAACATGGGGTATGTTGACTGAATATAAACCCTCCCATCATCAGTTTCATTGGTTTACATTCATTGGTATGAATCTATAATATATTTCAAATAATGGCAGCAATGTCTTGTTGAAGTGGGACTTTAACTTATGAGAGGAATGGCAGTGTGTGTAAGTGTAAACAGTGGTATCAAACCTTTAGGTCTCGGCTCTGGGATTTGAGCCAGTCCTGGATGTAGCCCTTGGGATCTCTGGAGAAACTGAGCATAAAGTCCCTCTGGATCTTCAGCTGGTTGATGGACTCGATGGTCTCATGGATCTGAAAGAGGAACAGTAACACACTGTACATCAACAAAAAACCCCCCACATATCTCAGTGCCTCCTTTATTCATATAGCTGTAACAAAAAACAAACGGTAGAATTGCAACTAATGTAATTTATGTATATATATATATATGTGTGTGTGTGTGTAATATTTGTGCCAAATGTAGTAGAACTGATTCTCAGAACTAAAACCTTTATACACTGCATATTTAGAAACAGCAAACATAGATACTAAAGCAAACAGCAATACAAAATGATACAAGTAATGATGGATTTATGAATGTAAACATTAGCAGGAGCAATAGAGAAAAAGGTGACAAACCTGGTAAATATAGAGTATCGTGACCTTTCAATGCAGGCAATTCTGAAACATGCATTTGCAACTGCACAAGCTTTTTTTTCATACAATACATCTGTGTGACTGAGGAGGAAAATATACTCCATATCTAGTCATAAAAAAAACAAAAACGCATCAATCATACATCATCAAGTATTTGTGAATATGTCACACTTAAACAGGTAAAATTGCATCTTGAGAGAATGTATTTCTGAACTACTTCTTTGTCTCACACTTCCTTCCTGCTCACCCAGAGCAAACTGCTGTTGACAAAAATGTCAGCTGAAGAGTTAAAATGTATCTTGGTCAAACGTTAATAGCTCCCACGTTTAAAATAACAGGGTGTGAAATCCATTGCAAGCGAACTGCTGCAATAAAACAACAACTCCTATTAAAAATATATGCAATAAAAATGGCTGCTCCCGCGAGGCAGCTTACTTATCACCTCAGTGTGATATACAGCATCAAAGTACAATAAAATCAATTCGGAGTGTGTATTTTGCGACGCTGGTGATCTCACCTTGTTGTCGAGTGAGGCGATTTCCTGCTGGTTGGCGGTGGAGAGGAGGAAGCTGCTCATCTGGCTCTTCAGGGGGTCTTCCACCTCCACGTCGATGTCATAGCAGGCCGTCTTCTTCTGGTCATTGGGGTCCACACTGGCGGGGGGGATGAAAAAGAATGTAAAGAAAATTAGATAAATAGATCAAAGCATAGGGATGAACCATAAAATATTCATTTATGCAGAAGTGGCAGATGAGATGTGTTAAAGAAAATCATGGCAGAACGTGAAAAGAAACCTTTCAATAAATCCTTGAAAGCACCTCCTGATGTCTGTGGATTACTGATTCATGAAGCCCTCAAACCTTTTGTTCCCTAATTACATGTTTTTTTTTTCTTTCCTTGCAGTGTAGAGTAATTCTGTAGTGAATAACAACCACCCTGAATATTAGTAAGTTTCTATTGCAAAAACATTAATTAGGTTTTGATGGTACAGACATTTGCTGCCACAGACTGTTTATGTGGCCTGATTTGTCGTGCAATATTTAATTTTATAATGGTTTATTTTGGTCTTAAAACATCTAATTTTATGTTTAGGAATTGAGTTAATTTAAAAAATATACATAAAAGAGAACACTTTTTTTTGGCAAAGGAGAGGGGAACGTCATATCCAATACACGTGCAAAGCATACAGCAAAAACTCTTCTTCATAAATATGTCTTCATACATGGGTCATCTGTCGTATGTAACTCATTGTCATTACTGACTTTGCACAGCCACTCTTGAAAAGGAGATTTGTAACCTTAATGAGTCTTTCCTGATTAGATGAGGTCTATAAGAGGAAAACAGGAATCTACCTGATAACATGGTTGATGACGATGGGGTCAGGGGGCAGGAGGAGGTTGGTGAGACGCTGAGGGATCTCAGAGAACTTCAGCCGTGGGCAATCAAAGATCTGTAGAAACATAAGAAAATAAAAACTGAGAAAATCAGTGAAATACTTTTTAAAAAAACTGGAAGCTAGAGCACATTAGTTTGCATGCAACCAGGACTGTAGAGAGCTGGTTTGTTTATAGAGCGTGTATCATATGTCATTTGTAAGCTGCTGTGGTCAGATATTTTTCATTTTGTTCATGTTTTCTAAGTAAAATCATATTCCAGCAACACTGATACTAATATTTATGCAAAGTTGCAGTGTGATTTGTAGCGCCCTGAGAGACCCATACCTGTTGGAAGTACTTGTCACAGTTGATGTACTCCTTGTCATGGGAGTCCTGCAGCTTGTTGGTCTTGACGTACTGCCAGAGGGCCTGGATGATGCAGGAGCGAGTCTGAGTGTGAATGCCAAGCAGGCGAGCCAGGCGAGGGTCCAGCTTAAACTGGGGAGGCTGTGGAGATGATATAATTGCATTACAACACTTTCTGCAACCACCCACCTCGGAGCCTTTACATCAGCTCCATCACATCTGACATCCTTATCGCATTTTCCCCTGGCGTGGAAATGGATGTCAGGTTTGAAATGGGAGTCTTAAATGCAGTGTAGTGTTTCTGTGGAGCGGTGGTTATCAGTGACATGAGGCCTGCAGGTTGTCACTACAACAGCATGGATTAGTCACACAGTTGTAACAGAGGAAAGTCTATTTCTGGACGGTTGTTGTGAGACTGCGTGGCGCCCTCACCTGGTAGTCCAGCATCAGCAGCAGGGTGCAGCGCACGCTCACGTCTCCCGGCCTCTTCACCTGGAAGCCGTCCGTCTCCTGGGTGGTGGGCGTGCGGTGCCACTGAAGAGGCAAAACAAAAAACACCACATGTTGACTTCACACCTCAAACGGAGCCGGATTGTTCAGACTGAATGGTCATTTCATTTGTTTCACACTTTATTATCTGTTTGTTTCACACTTTATTAATCAGAGTTGTTTAATTAATTCCTGCTTTAGAGGCCTTGGAAACATGTTTTCTCAATCGGCTTCTTACTGCGAGTGGTGGGGTCCAACAAGAACACACTGTTGTCTGCCAAAGTTAGAACAGTTCTGGTTATTTCATATTTCATTTTTGTGTTTGTGTTCTTGTCCTTGCTCTTCTCTCTGGTTTGAAGTGGGCAGGTCTTGGTTTTTAAAAGATGGTGTCACATATTCCCTGCACCAATCAGAGTTTAGCAACATTTAAATATGATGGCAGTTGTGTGGTTGTTTGCTCATGTTGCCAGCACAGCAAACCACACCCACATTGTCCTGACAAAGAAGATTACATTTTTAGTGATTCTAGCATGATGCCATTAGCTGAGTCAGTTGGTCCATCACTTTACCTGGTGTGTAAATATCTTCACTAAATTTTGTACAGACATTCATAGTCTCCCAGGGGATGAATCCTGCTGACTTCAGTGATGATCTTGACTTTTCCTCTAGCACCAACATGAGGTCAAAGTCCACAACTTTGGTTTATGCAAAATGAATGACACTACCAGGAGCCACAGCTGTACCTTTGTGTTATTATCTCTTGTTACCATGCCAACACACTACACTGAGATAGTGACTGTGGTAAACACTATACCCGCTAAACATCAGCAAGTTAGCAGTTTCATTGTTAGCATGCTGGCATGCTAATACTAGCATTAAGCTCAAGGCTCCACTGGGCTTAGGTACAGCCTCACAGAGCTGCTAACATGACTGTTACTCTTGTTGTAAGTGTTAAATAATAACATAGGAGGTTTTTCATTTTAATTTAGAATTATCTCTTCTATTAAGAAATACATTTTCAGGGGTTTTAAGGGAAGTTACTCTGACTGTACAGAGCTGGAGAATCTGCATAAGTCATTTGAATGCACCTGTGTCTAACTTGCCTTGATCTTGGCTAACAGCGCTAAGTCTGTGGTTTGGTGTGAGGCAGATTTCTGCAAACTAGCCATGCACAATGTGCTGAGAAACCAAGATAGCAAAAGGTTAACCATGTGGCTGTGCAGCTGTATGTTATCACGCTCAGGATCACACAATCAGAGGAGACTTGAAACAAACTAAACAGATAAACCAAATACGAGCCAGGCCGAATACAACTAATGCCATAAGAGTCTGTGTGGTTCAGTCTTTGTGTTTATGTAGACCTGGACCTCCTATGTAACTAACCTCAGTTATTTACATCTCCTTTTTTCTTAACTGCTCAGAAACTGAAAAGCACTTTAAACACCATGTTCAGCACAGTGGATTGCAGTAACTTGGCATGCAATACAGAGCAATGTTTTCCTTCAACTCTTCAGCTGAGTCAGAGCAGATTAAGTACTGATTGTACCTCAAGGCAAAAAAAAAATTCTTTTGATGGAAAATCATTCAAAGCGAAGCACCTGAGTGCCTTGCTCAAATATGCACTTAAAAGGAGGAACCTTGAGAAGTCATAATTTTCACTCAGAAACTCCTAAAGTGGGCTTCTTTAAGTCAATGCATTTTGTGAAGATACAAAGTGAAGGGCAGCTAATGGTTGTTTTTAATAAGGAAGCACTTGTTTTTTCCAGCTCTCACACCTGCATGTTAAAACATCCTTGCAATGCTGAAAATTAAAAAAGCTCTCATTTCTGTTGTTACAGAAAATCTATTTATTAAAAAAGAGAGAGGGCAATTCAGTCTATTTTCTTTCTTCTTTTTTTTAATCCAGCAGGGACAAAAAGGAGCAGGTTAGTTGGGGTGATTGCAGCTCAAGATTTAACCAGACATGACAAAATAACAATTTTAAGTGAAAGTTCCTCCTCTGCATTATGAAGAGGTCGTCACTGACCCTGACTGCATGGCTGAACAGTCTGATTCACTGATTTGTGCAGCATACAAAAGCTCTTTATTACTAATGGATGTGATTTCAAATGAAACACTGACCTACGATGTGACCAGTAGGTAAATTGTTCAGATGTAAATTTTGTTCAAAAGGGCTAAAGATAAAAAACTAATGCTGAAGCTATAGTGTCTTAATTTATCAACACATGGTGAAATAATACAAACAGCAGCAGTTAGGCTTTAAAGGTCCCAGATTGTAGAAAGTTAATTTTCTTTTTTGTTATAAAACAAGTCTAAAAGAGCCGTTAGGAACTCTGTAACTTGTTGTTGTTGTTTAACTTAATTACCAACACAACAGCAGACAGTCACTCTTGCAGATGTCAGAAAGCCAATATATTAATGCACAGACTTCACCAGGAGAGTGATATTAGCGTCCAGTGACTAAAATTTATTTTTCCTGAAGTACCAGAGCATTTTAGCTCAAATTTGACCGTCTGTTCTGCTCATTTCAGCGCTGACTGCTTAGCATTTTCCTCAGCGTTGGCTACTGCCATTTGCAGGCTACAATCCGTTACCAGAAGACAGGCTCAGAGACAGACATGAAACACCCTGTTCTTGCTAGAGCTCCAGAGAGGAGAGTGACAGAGGAGATTTAAACTATAGTCAGATGATTTTTTGGTACTTAAGACAACAAATACATCTTCTTATGGATATTTACATTTGAAAAATGTCAAATATGTCCGTTTTCAGCTATGTTATATCTCTGCTCCACATTTCAGAGGTAACGTTTCTCAACCTTTTCTGTTTGTGACACCTTTCAAAACAGTTTGAGGCTGAAAGGTCAAACAGAGAATGAGTATTTATGATACTTAATTACATTCTGTTGATTATACTTACAAACTTTTACCTAAGTAGGAATTTGAAGTTAATATTTTTTACCTGTGTCTGAGTATTTTTACACTGTTGTATTAGTACTTCCTTAAGCAAAGGATCTGAAAACTTCTTACACCACTAACTATAGCTGTGAAGATGCAAACCACAAACATAGTCATCAGTTAAAGTTTACAAGGTCAAGTATTTGATACTCAGAAGATATATTTTAGACTGTTACTTTAAAGGTGAATGTCAGCGTTATACCCCCATTGTTTCATGCCAAATCGACTGTGCTGGAGCAAAAATTTGCAGGTACAGTAAAAGTATAAAATTTGATTCAAAGAAACAAGAGCCACAGCATGTAAAGATGCCCCAAAAACACAGAATAATCATGACTCGAGCTAACATGTGTGCAGTCATGTGGTGAGACATTTTGGTGGTGGTGGTGATGGTGGTGGTGGGTGTGTGGCTCTTAAAATGAGCCTCTTCCTCTGTGTACAGGGTGCAGCAGCTATGCTGGAACTGACCTCGACCAGGTGGTTGTCAGGACCGTACAGGTCTTTGTCCAGCTCGATCACCAGGCTCTTAAAAAACGAAGAGAACTTCTTCTTCTGCTTCCCCGGCTGCAGAACAAAGAAACAGATAGACATGGTCAGTTAATCTCTAAAATGAGATACACACACACAGAAATATGTATATACATAGCAAATACATAAACGTACACTAATACAAATACTTGTTTCATGTTTTTGCTTATAGCAACATTACTAATCAAAACCCCCACAAGAGGCTGAGTGAGATCAGACAGAAAGTGAGACACTAGACATTCTCAGGGTCCACTTCCTCCGAGCTCAACCAGAAATATTTGTGGTTTGTGAAACCTAAATGCTTCCTACCGCTGTGAAATGACGGCCTTGCCCCTGACTGCTGAGAACATCCGAGCTTTTTGAAACAAAGCTTACGGCACAGAAACAAGTCTAAGATCATTCTGTTTTTCATGCCACATCCACACTCTATAAACACTTTTCACATCATCAGTCCCTCATTTTAAATTCTGAGTCAGTGGACACTTTTCTGTCCAAAGTTGTTTGAGCACATCATTACCGAGCATGACTGCAGGCCAAAAACGAGCCAGAGCAGCTCGAGGATCAAAGACCGACACACTTTCATGCTAAATGAGAAGATTAGGATTTCAGTTATTTAAATAAGCAGCTATTTGCCTCACACTGAATTCATCCGAAAGATGATGACATAATAATAAAGCCCTTCAGCACATCGCTATCACAGAATCTGTATTTTTAAAGAGTTATTTCATGTTCAAATAGCCTATGTAACACAGTGTGAATGTGCATAAAGGTGTGAAATAACAAATAAGATAAACTCACATCATCCAGCAGCTTCCCCTCTACTCGCAGCTCCCACGATGCAATGCTGCCGTCAGAGTCATCAGCATCAGGTCTGGCAGGGTTGAAGGTGTTGGATATGTAAAGCCTCAGTTTACGCTTTTGCTGCTGACACAAGGGCATATTGAAATTCCACAGGTTAAAGGGACATTTCACCAAATCTAACGCTGAAATGTACAGACACCACAACTGAACTGAAAGTATTTTTAACATAATGAGAGAGAGAGGAAGTCAACTGAGTCTCAAGTCAAGTGTTTTGAGACTAAAGACAGTGAAAAATGAAATCCTGCTCTGAAAGATACAATTTTATGACCCTTCGACAACTGTTAAGGAGAAAAAAATGCAGTAAATAATGTTTTTTCCATCCATCAGCAGTGACTCCTTGTGGCTCATGATTTCTTTTCCTTACCTTCATTGGTCTCTTCAGTGCTTCCTGGATGTCCACACGTTTGCGCATGATGGTCTGGTCCAGTTTACGCTCAAACGCCAGCAGATCCATGTAGGCCTGAGACTCAGGGACCAGCTCGCGAATCTGCTCAGAGAGGGAGAGAGGGCAATCTGACATTAAAATCTTAAGATGGACAACTGCAATGTTACACTCACTGATTAAAAAGTCAGATTTTCTTTACATCTACCATCTGAATATCACTAAAGGGCTTACGCAGATAAGCTGTCTGTTCTGTCTTGGTGCTGGTAGGGGGTCCACTGTCCTGTTTCAAGGACATTTCAGCCCCATGCATCCAGATTCCTGTAATTTCTGAGCAGCTTTAAGGTTGAAGTAAATGTCTTATTATTATTATTATTATTTATTTTTTTGGAAGGAGAGTTGGTTTAAAATTCATATTGTGAAAACTACTGTTTTAGCTAACATAGCTAACTGCTAAGCTAATAATAAAGGCAACGACTGAAGAATAGACTCTCATGGTGAAGCTAATGTAGTTAACATTATCTATCAATATAGATGACTTGTAGTCAAAGATACTGCTAACATTATTTAACATTAAGGATCCAGCTGGTTTAGAAAGCTTATGTAGCTAACAGCAAATTAGGTAAAGCTAATTTAGCACTAACATTAGTTAATACTAAAGCATGAAATATTCAAATCAGGCATTTTTATAGCTGCATTATCCTATTAAATGGAAAGATTCTAGATGTTTTATGTGTGATTTTATACACATTTTTCTTAAAACAGAGCCTGACATACAGTATCTGGTGTTTTTTTGAAAGTTTGGGATCATGTTGAGAATTTAAAATAAAGTTAAATAAAGTTTTAGCTGCACAACATCAACTTGTACTGACTCATGCAAAGATAAGCCTGTGGGGTTCATAACTTAAACTCAAGGCACCCTGAGGGCTTGCAGATTTAACCCATTAAAAAAACACTTAGACTAGGATTAACTGTACTTATATCTTATTATTCATTTACTTCTAGAAAGGTGACATATTAAGTGGAAATATTCCTTTGCTACTGCCCAGTCCATCATTAATACGGTGGTCCACACCATCCTGGAGACACTGGGGGATAAAAATGAGATACAGTGTGTGCAGCCAACCAGCCAGGACTCAGACATTACCATGCCGATGAAAGTCCTCAGAGCTTCAAGGGCTGCTGCTTACCAAACTGTGCACACACTCTCCTACAGTTCACTCCTTCTCCTCCCTCCCTCCTCTTTCCTTTTTCATGTTTCTTTCTAAATGGCTGCTTTCATTGTTGCCTCTCATTCCCCCTCTATCTGAATCTCACTGCCTTTCACCGGGCTGAGGTGCTGAGCAGACGGAAGAGTGTGGCAGACATTCCCTGTCCCTGACTCATTATTGTGGAGTGGCGCCCCAGCCATGGCTACTGCTATCTCCCTGTCTGGGCTGTGTTAGGGGATAAGACCTGAGCCCAGACACTCACAGTCTCCAGACCTCCATAGTTTCAGTGTGAAAGCCCCCTGTGTGCTGGCCAGGACGTGGTGAGGTTATGGCGTGGCAAAGGGCCGAAAACTGAGAGCACGGGATGAAAATCAAACCTCAGTCGGCACAGACTCACCTGTGGCAACGTGGTGATTCTGCCGCCTCTTTCGTTTCTACTTGTGGTTTCGCCTCTGCCATATCCCACTGACTATTCCAATTTAAATCAATGAGCCACCATCCAAATAACAGAATGAAACCCTAAAACCTCCTGATCGCTCCCCTCATTCTCTCCCTTCTCATTTGGAAATAGCCCTCTGCGCCTTCCAGGAACCCCTGACATCAAAAACCGACCAGGATTTTTCATGTTCTGCACACAAAAGATAATAACACACACACAGAAAAAAGAGAGCAACAAAGGTAAAAAATATGCAGCCTCACCCTTTGCGGAAGAATCTTGTCTGCCATTTTCCTTCTCTTAGCACTGGAGAGAGGGAGAGAAAGACAGAGAGAAAGAGGAAAAAGAGAGCATGTTACTATGGTGACTGATAGCGTAGCACCCAGGCCATCTGCTAAAATGCTGGGCCATATCCAGCACCCCAGCGTCCCAGCTGTGTGTGTGTGTGTGTATGTGCGCGCGCATACGTCGTGTGTGTGTGTGTGCTCATGTGTTCTCTGAAATGCAGCGGTCCACCTGGAGAGCGAGAGCCTCTAACAGCCAAAAAAGTGTCACATCATACATCTCTTGCCTGACATGTATTCACTGCACTCATGCACACACACAAAAACGCACACAATCTCACACACACACACACACACACACACACACACACACACACACACACTGCAGATTGACTGGGGCCGCTGCAGCAGGACTTGGATGGTGACAGGATGTGTGTTAAGGAGCTTTAAGGAATGCAGAGTCTTCAAGAGTTTCACAGAGAAGAATGTATGTGTGTGTGTAGATATTTTCATTCATGAATCTCAGGCATTTCCTGCTGTGTGTGAACAACATTTGTTTACTGATACCATGTTTTTTTGTCATATACTTACCAAGGAGGGACTAAGAACAATAACACAATCTGTGCCAAGTTGGTGCTTTTGTCAGAAGTTTCTTACTGGGTGACACTGATTACAAAAACAACACTACAGCTTCCTTCTCTATTCAAATTTCCTTAAATATTTCATCGACATCTGTGGACACCTGTGATATGTGGAGCACCCATGTAAATTCATGCAAATGCTCTGTTGTGGGTGCCTGCAGAGGGACGCTGTCTAAAAACACCTAAATGGCACTACACTGCAAAAAGAACAATTTTAAAAAGTACTTATTTTAGGATGATTTAATCGTATTTGTCTCATCAAAGACAAACACTCTTGTGAGTAATCTTGCCTTGTAAGTGTTGCATCCTGCTGGTGAAGCTTTGAGAGGTGTAAATAAGCAGAGGAATTTATATCTCAGGGTTTTCAGATCATTCACTGTTTTAAGATGTTAATGTCTAAATTGAGCTGAATTACACTGAGATGTCAAGAACATTTCTCAAGGTCCTTTTTTAAAACCGATTTAAAGAAACAGTTTGACATTTTGTTAAATATTCTGATTTACTTTCTTACTAAGAATTAGATTAGAAGATTAATACCAGTGTCAACTGCCAGAAGGTGGTGAGCTTAGCTTAGCATAAAGGATGAGCAAAAATGCTAGCACCAGCACCTGTTAAGCTCAATAATTAACGTGTTATATCTTGTTTGTTTAATACTCACACAAACGAGGGCTAAAAACTTTTGACAGGAGTTATGTGCTGGTATATTTCTTGGCATGGAGCAACAACTAACTGCAAATAAAACCATAACAAAACAAGATATAATGTGCTAATCAGTGAGCTTTAGAGGTGATGGTCAGCAGATTTGTTTCATTTTGACAGTCAGGCTAGCTGTTTCCCAAGCTAAGCTAAGCTAAGCTAACTGGCTAGTAGCTGTACCTCCATATTTAACATAAGGACATGAGAGTGACATCAGTCTTCTCATCTAAGTCTTGGTAAGCAAGCGAATCAACTAATTGCTCAAAATGTCAAACTATTGTCTCACTGCATATTTCGTCATATCACCCTACCCTACTTGACGGTAACAATATTCTCCTATATTACAGAATATATAGTCTAAAGTAATATTAAATATACTTGTTTGTAGAAGGGGATTTTTTTGCAGTGTAGAGAAATTTTCTGTCACAGAGCACTGCAATGATCTGTGAAGCAGTATGTTACATCAGCATGCCAAATACTGAAACAAGCCTGCTCCAAGGAGAATTGAAAGATCCGGGGGTGCATTGCAAAGGAAAACACAAACCTGCATCACAACAATCCGCCATTTTACATTAATTTAAAAGGGTTTCAGATTGGATTCTACTTTATCTCTATGTTCTAGCTGCAAAAAACGGTTCCCATCATGCCATGCTCCAGTCCAAAGCATGCACCACTACATTTTAGGAGTCAACTTCTAGGCCTGCACGTATGTTTGGCCAAAACAACTCATTCAGGGAGTGCTGGGCTCAGGTGAAAGGCTAAATAGGCCAGAGTCATCAAACGTAAGAAAATGGACATGCAGCAGAATAAACTCCTACTTTGATCCAAGCGTGGGATCTGATTGGGGCTCTCTCATGTCCATCTGCCTCGCCGGCATCTCATTGGCTCCGGGGAATCCGACTGGCTTCCTAAGAATTGGTGAGGATTCGAAGGTTGTCCGATTAGAGTTGTGGCGAGACACACACTCAGTGGCAGCAAGTAGAGGAGCAACACTTGGTGGTTCTGGCTGTTTGTATGTCTGTATGTGTTGGATGTGTGTTAAGTTCAAGGGTCTGTTAGTAGGTGCAAACTCTAAACTCAGACAAGGGCAGGCACTGGGATGGGTGTGTAACTTGTGTCCATGCACGCACAAAGTGCAGCAGAGGAGGACCTGAGAGAGCGTCCTGCTCGCCTGAGGGACACGCTCATTCAACAAAGTTTCTCAGTGAACCAAAACAATCATGCTTCACACACATCGACAGACAACACACTGATAATGGACACACTGTGTGGGAAGGGAAAAGACAAGCAGTGTGTGAGTTTAGCTCTTTGGTTGAGCTCAGGATGGCTCTGAATTGTGGATGTTGCATTGATGTAGTAATATGTAATGGGTTCTCAGGTGCAGATGAAGACAACATGCACACAACTCACAACTTTTTGTTATTTCCCAAACCAAGTCTCAAACCTTTTTGAGCATTTCTGCTTCCTAAAACCAACTCTTGACCAGAAGATTCAGCTCTGATTAGCTCTTTAAACCTGCCGGTCTAGCACCAAGAAACCAGTGTCATCAGCACATAAACCTCACAATGTTCCTAAGCAACCTAAAGTGTCCTGAATAACCATGTGTCGTGAGCAGTGAGGAAAGGTTTTAGGTTTGACTTGAAGGACTACAACCAAATTCAATAGCAAGAACCTAGGTCCAGGGGTTCATATAAAAGAGGGCTTTAGAAGTAATGTGGTTTTTAAGGGAAATAAAAGATAAAATTGAAACCGAATGGATGAAGCTGGGAGGAAAGTAGCAGATCAGAAGTTACTGTAAAGACATTGTGACAGGAGCTTAACTGGAGATGAAACATGTAGTATCAAGAACGGGTTAAATTTGGGCGAACACAGGAAATTACGTTAAGTCTGTTGTTTGACCACACACTGTCAGAACAACATCCTTATGTTACATTACAATATGCTGTGTGTTTGTCACAAGGAAAGTCCCAGATCCAGTAATGTGATCATTTGACTCTTGAAAATGTAACATTGCAGAACAGTTTGGAGACAACAAATTGTATACAACTAAAGAAGTGTTTCACCCTCAGTGTAGTGAAACACCAACATTAGAGTCTACACTTTGACTTCACTGTGTTATGGGTGATAAAAAAGTTTTCCAACCCTGTTGCCTAGAAATTCCATTTAATTACTACTAATTTGCAGCAGCTAAAATCATTTTCAAGGACATCAAGATTGTGAGAAAGCATTGTAAATTCATGTATTATCTAAGCTGTATAACCTCAGTCTCTGATGTTGAAGTCCTGTGCCCACTATGCACCCAGACCACCTGCCTATGAGTTATGTACAGTACATAAATTTAGAGGTTCCTACAGTACAGAGAGCAATATGTTTCTCCACAAAACGTATTTGGGAAAACAAATTAGTGGTATATAAAGAGGACACAAGGTTGAGTATTTATACCACTTTATGCAAAGCAAACCAGAGTTAAATCCTATTTTTAGCGGCAGCTTTGCATAGGACAGCGTTTGCTCTGCAGAGCGAGTGTAGCTGGGACCATAAGGTCTCAATGACACTGCAAACACAGGTGGTTTGCCCTCAGCTGGCAGCAGCGTGGGGTCTGAGCTGGACAGAGGGAGCTGGAGCATCAACATGTTTGCCAAAGGACGCACACGCTCCCACAAAGCAACAGAGAGCGAAAGAGACAGAGACACCTGGACGGGTCACCCTGGACCATTGATCAAACCCTGCACAGCCAGCCGGGCCGCTCTGGGGGTTGAGGCACTGACGCAGGACAACATTTCCCCTGACCTGTTCGACAAGCCAGCTTAATTGTAAGTGGATCAATTGTGCTGCAGATACTGAGAGAATGAAACAGAGAAAGACAGGTCCACCGAGTGTGCATATTGATCGCCTTTCTAATGACCACACCTGCCACACATTCATCCCCTTATAGACATCCATCCACTGCGTGTGTGTATTCGTGTGCCTGGTATACTGATGTTCAGGTCTTTTGTTCATGGTAGTTGAACAGCTGACAACAGATAGTGAAACAATATGCCCAAAGCATGTACTGGAGCCTGGACGTCTGCAGACAGCTGTGTGGATGCCACATAGAGATGACAGACTACCAGACTCTAAAGATACATAAAGATTGAACAGAGAGGAAACACACAGTCATGGCAGTGATGGGGATGATCAGAGTGAACAAAAAGTGGAGCAGTGGGAGACAGAGGCAATGTGCAAGCTTGAAATCTGCAAACAAAAACTGGAATGAAAGCTGAAAGGAGACACACAAAGGTCATGGTTTCACTTCTCATCACTGTCATTTTTGAGCTCAGATTTTAGGAAGGTATGGAATGGAGTATGGAAATGTGCATAGGTAAATCTGCTGCGCAAGCGATGAACATTTTTATTACTGATTCACTTATTCTTTTGATTATTTCATTGATACAATAGAGAATAGAGAAAACTGCCCATCACAACATCCAATAACTTTATGTGATGTCTTTAAATAACTTGTTTTGTTTGACAAATAGTCCAAAACTGAAAAAAAGTTGTATTTATAGTGACATAGATTAGAGAAAGCAGGAACTTCTCATATTTGAGTGGTTGAAAACAACAAACATTTGGCATTTTTGATTAGTCACGCTGGTGACAGCAATGTCAGTCTGTCAGTTAGCCCACCGCTTCTGTCTCTACACTGTTGGATGGATTGTCATGACATTTCATACAGGCATTCATGGTCTCCTCAGGATGAACTGTAATAAATTTTAACATTTTATCTAGTGCCATCATTGAAAAGGTGTTTGTACCTTTTTGTTGATCAAAATCCCAGCCTGCTAACATGCTATACTAAAATGGTGCACATGTTACGTTGCTAAACAGCATGTTAACATTGTTACTATTAGCATGGTAGCATGCTGATGTTAGCATGTAGCCCAAAGTGCAGCTGTGCTTAAGCACTGAGTCACAGAGCCACCAGCTGTAGACTCTCAGTCTTGTTAATTAATAACTCACTTTTATGACTGTTGATCCATTATTCAACAGAACTGTTGTCAATTAATTTAAGGTCCATTTGCTTACCAATGAGTCATTTCAGCAGTATTACAAAATAACCAACACGTCATTAGTGGGGCTGTATGTTGTTTGAAATTGAACTTTTTTTTTAAACATAATAAGCCAAAGTTCTCAAATACACTGTGTTAAAAGGGCTCTCTGTACGTTCTCTCTGCCGCTGAATAGGGTTTCTTGCCAGAAGCAGGTGGTGGTTGCTTGCCAAGAGCTTCAGCTATCGTCACAACAGAAAAGATTAAAATACCAGAACAGGGCTACTTCTTCAAGCCAATCTGAACGCTCTGTGAGTCCCTATTGGGAAGTGATGAGACAGGCCAACCAGGAATGGGCTAGCTGGTTAACATGCTAACATCAGTAGAAGAAAAAAAAAGTGATAGAACATTGCTGTTGCTTTCTGTTGGCTATATAGCAATGGCAAAACTTAAAAAAATATTTCACACTGCAAGCAGCCAAATAAGGACTTTTGCCTTTTAAATCAGAATTGTGGAATTAAAGACTATGTAAGAGTGACAAGTGACTAAAATAACAAACTTTTGACTAGTTTTGGTTGTTGCCTTTTTACAACCAATTCCATATTTCCATAAAATAAGAGCAAAGTCAGATTTGTTATTCATCCAGACTTGTTGAGATGAGAGTGTAACCACAGCTGTTGTTGTCTAAGTAATCTCCACACAAAAGCAGACACATAAGGAGTTGCTGTAAGCAAGCCATGCAGTATTTAGGTGGTGGTTGGAGGTCAGCTGGATTCAGACTCACTTTCTGGCCCGGTTCTGGACGGCCTGTTGTTGCTGCTGCTGCTGTTGCTGCTGCTGCTGCTGCTGGACCTGCTGGGAGGGGGCAGGCCTCTTGCGACTGGGTTCCATCACCGGGGAGGGCAGGCCGGGCCGCACCGCCGGGCTCCCTCCATACGGTGGGCCGGGGGGGCCCATGGGAGCTCCCTGGTGGGGCATCCTCGCTCCAGACGGCATGCCAGGACGCTGAAACGAGAGAGAGAGAGAGAAAGCGGGGGGTCACATGTATGTAGAAAACATTCTCTACTGAGTTTCTCTTATAATGACAAATTAGTGCTTCTAAAAATACAACAAAGGAAACATTAGATCAATTGTAACTTTCATGCATTTCACACTAGTGGATTCAAGGCAGACTCAGGAGAATCGTTTTGTAAACACACACATCTTGTCTGACAAAATCATGAAATAGAGCTGCAACAAAGACTGTCACATCAGCTCCTAATCCAGACCTTACAGATATTTCCTTTTTAAAATAAAATTCTGGTGTCTGTTCTAGTTACCACTGGTCAGATTGCCAAGCCTGAACCTGAAACTTCTTAAAATACAAACAGCAAACCGACCATATTACTTTTTTTTTTTTTGTCTTTTAGCAATAAAACAGCTGGATTGGTACCTTGTGAAACTTTAAATGGAGCATAATTTTACATGGGACAGACAATGACATTAGAGCACAACACAAAATATGCAGCATGTGATTTAGATTTAGATTTACTTGTAAGCCCTAAATCTGAGAGACAGTGTCAGATGCAGACATTTCAGCAGGACCCAAATCAGTTAACATTGGAATAATCAACTCTTACTAAACAGTGATCTGCTTTATTATGTCTTGTTTAAAGATATTTCCAGTACTTTCCATAAATTGCAGTACACAAGAACTGTACCAAGAACAAGCAGAGTTCTTGTGTTTCTGTCTTGTTTTCTCTCTTCTCCTTTATACAAAAATCGGGTCTGACAAATAAACTAAATGAAGATTTTCTTCTTTCACACATACACACACATTTCCCTCCAAAACAATGCAAACAGTGTCAGAAGCCACAGTCCCACACTCCCCTCTTGACGGCTGGGAACAACTGGGGAACTCTCACCTGTGCTTGTCACTCCCATGACAACAGCTGCCTCCCGCCTCAGTTCATTGTCTGAAACCAGGCGGGGGTTCATGTGATAGAAAGAAATCCTTTCACTTGATGCAGAGCACAGACATCCTACCAGAAAGCTACACACTGCTACATACAGTAACAAGTCCTCTAATTAAAATGTAATTACTTTAAAAACACAACCAGCAGAAATAACTGGATACTCTCCTCAAAGTAGAAATACTACACTGTAAAAAATACTCCATTAGAAGTCCTGCAAAGTCTTACTGAAATATTAGCAGTTAAATCATAGGTAAATTTAGACATTGTTTTTGTGTAAGATGTTTTCTTTTGCATTGTATTATTCACATATTTTTAATGTAAAATGTTAATTTGAAAAGCAACTATAACTGTGATAAATGTAGTGGAGTAAAGATGATAGTATTACCATCTGAAATGTGGAGTAAAAGTACAGTGCAAGCTCCTCAAAATTACACCAGTAAAACGTATTATAATGCATTATCCAGAGCTGTGAAAATTATTGATGGTTTCTCAAACTATAAATATTCTACAAAGAACAGACATTGTGTTATCTTGGACATTTTGAAACATAAAATATGCTGAGATTTTATTCTTCCCTCCACCTCTTTATTATTCAAAACAGCATCCATCATTATATTTGTGTCACATTCCTGAGTGTATGATGGGACATTTTGGGCAGGAAAACTGATAACAGCAAACAGGTAAAGACATTTATTGAGCACAGAATAAATGTGCTCATCTGCAGAGCCAGTGGGCACAAATTTTTAACCATCGCCATGTGAAAAATATGATGTCTCAGTCCAAACTGGCAGAAAAACTGCCAGCTACATTTGGTAACAGAATGGGTAAATGGTGGAAGAAGACAGCTGAAAGATACAAATCAGGAGTTTCAACTCCTCACGTACACTCACATTCTTTCAACATTTAACACCGTTTGTCACCTCTAAATGTGGATAACTGCACATACATGTATCTAATGTGATCTTTAGACAGTCAACAAACACATGAAAAAACCCAGAGAACAAACAAAGAAGGTGATAAACAACAGGGGGGCACAATAATAAAAAAAAAAGATATTAAACTGTGTTAAAATGTAAATGTGTGTATTCACGGGGAGATTTAGTAACACAGAAGAGATTACAACAGCATTCGACAGGCTAAGACTGACGTATTATGTGCCCTTTGAAATAGTTACCAAGCAGAGATCCTGTGATAAGAAGGCCGTGCAGGCGTCGCTGTCACTCTGGCTGGGAGTTTACTGGCGGGGGGGAGGGGACACTGGGGGTCAAAGCAACTGAGAAGGATCTCCAAATGGGAGAGGATAAAACAACATATGGTCGGGCCCCCCCTGCTTGAATGTTATCACCTTATGGAGTCTTAAAAGATCCCCTTCTTTTTCAGTCTACTTCCTACCTAAGCTGGACAACAACACCTAAACAGACATTGGACTAGACTTTCAGCAGCCAGACCCACCCAGACAGACACCGCTACTGTTACAACCAGCTGTCTGGAGAATGAGAGCTTTTCAGATAACAGATACAGAAAGCCATAGCTGGATAATGTGTAAGATGAATTTCCCCTAAATCCACACACACAATGAGTGGTACTCTATAATCTGACCTGCTGAACCGACTCCAACGCTCTGCCCGGAGCTCTGCCAGAGAGCCAGCCAGCCAGCAATCGAATCTGCCATGTGGATGGATATCTGAGAAGTGTGTTGGCATCTCTGGGAAGGCTGGAGGGATTTGAAGAGGCCAAACTTAACCCACACTGTACTAAACATATGAATCTGTGGGTTGTTATATGGATGGTCCCTCGAAGGCTTCGATTGGTGCCCTGAAATCTCTTAAAAACTGAGGATGAGGTTCCCTTGAATGGGACATGACTCATTCTTCCAGGGCTCAGACTAAAGATCATTTTCATCATTGATTTATTGCTCAATACCTCAAGTGTTAGAAAACACTGACAAATGTCAATCATTATCTCCAAAAACCCAAGTTAATTTTCATTTTTATACAATATTCAGACAAAATCAATCCCTATTTTTTCCATTACGATACTTAATGTTGTTTTGGATAAGACAATCAATGGTGTAAGTCATGTATACTGTAAATTTCATTAAAGATACAATTATTGAAGTCTCAGTTTTTATTATTTCTTCCATTATATGATACTATCTCTGATTTATGGCAACACTGGATTGTTATTTGATTTTTTTCGTCAATGTGATGAAGTACTTTAATTTGTCTGGTGTTTCATTCACTTAATTAGGGAAAAACAAACATTATTTTATCCATCAACACTTTCACAATCACTTATCATAATACATATATGTCAATTTCTGGATATAAAACTTCATCCATACTGCTTATCCCTACTAACAAATAAAAGGTGATGGATTTAAATAAACTTGATTCACTAAAATCACATTAAGAAATGCAGTATTTTCTCTAATGACACAGGCAGCATTGGTTTTATGTGTTGAATTATCAAATATCCATCTCTGAGATATCTACCTCCAACCCAGTATAACTTAAGTGAACAAGACCTTAATTGTGATACTCAAAACACTGAAAGATCACAGCTGAAAAATTCAACAGAAACGGCTCTACCAAAAAAAACAACATGTCCATCACTCTGCTCTAGTTAGTCCACAGACCCCAGTGTGGACCATTTGTGTTGGGACTGTTTCTTTGATGGAGAGTAATTTCAAATAACACTGATCATGGCAAGGTCTGTGGATTATCTAGAGTAACCAGGACATTGTGTTTTGGAAATACAAGTGGCTGTTGAATTTTTATTTTTCAATGCTGTGAGCACCACCAATGAAATTTCTCTAACCTCTGTTGTACTGGGGTGGAGGAAGAAAACTGAGATACCTCAAAATCTCAGCAAATAAAACTAAAGTCTGCACCAGAGATGACAGAGAATATATAATTTTGGTAATCTGGGTGAACTAACCCTTTAAGCAAGTGATCCAAACAACCCAGATGTGTGCAAAAGGTGAGGTTTATGTTCAAAGGTCTCTATCTCTCGCTTACACAAACACACGTAGAATTACAGATGACAAAGCTACAGTGTGTCGTATTATGTTTTGGCTTATCGGGGTTTCCAATGCAGAGCGCTGGAAGGCTTTTCTCATCACCACGGCCCTCACTGACCTCCAAACACACACACACGATGCAAAGAAGTAACACAGCAGGGGGAGTTAAGGCAGATAATGAGAGAGAAAGAGGAAGAGACCTCAGCCAGGCCTTCAGCCCACCCATTAGTCCTAGAACCAAAACCTCGGCCAAACACTCTCCCCCACAACACACACCGCTTTGAGGCTGGAACACTACAACCTCCGGTTAACCACAACAATGTGTGAGTTAACTGTATTTACATATATTTTTGCGTATGTAAATGCATCTACATGTGTGTTCCTGTGTGCCTAAGAGCTCACTCTGCTTCAGTCAGACATGAGGGGAAAGGAAACGTCATCTCTCGCCACAAGCTAACAAACTGCGCCAAATCATCCCCATATCCCATAGTATAAATATTTCTCCGTTCTGCAGTATACACGACGAGGAACCTGCCGCAACTATTATAACAAGACTTTTCCATCTTTAAAATGTGGGAGAGGGAGAGAGACTGAGGAAAGAGGGGAGGTATGCATGAGAGAAAATAAGCAGAGGGAAATATTTGGCTTGGAGCAGCCTGAGCCTCATCAAGGTTAATTGGTCTGTTGAGAGGACACGCTCATCTGGCTCATCAATCACCTGGTCCATTGTATCCTAAAGTCTGTCTCTGTGCGCAGGGCTCCAGCACCAAAGCCCCTGTAATGACCGCTCCTGTCAGAGAGACAATACCTCATCTTGTTTCAGTGTATAAATCTACCTGGTGTCACTACGCCCAACATCAGCACTGATTAAAGCAGAGTTATGTCTGAAAACCAGAGCTCAGCCAGGCGAGTTCTGGGATTTTAAGACACAGAAAGATTTGACAAACAAATACCATAAAGTCTTTTTGACCTTCTCAATGTACTTGAGGATTAGGAAGTGATGCCAAGTTTCAGGATCAGTGCAAAAGGTGGAATTCAGTTCAGCAGAAAGTAGAAACCAGAGCTGGAGACAGGCATTTATGACAAAAGAATAATCTGCAGTTTGTAATTATTTTAAATACTGATTGGATGTGTAGTGCAAATCATGGATTGCAACACTCATAGCTTGAATATTATTGTTTGTCATCTGTCTCAGTTTCAATTAAAAGGCATACAATTCCCGCAAATATACATTTATTCATATGAAACTATGTGAGAAGAGAAAATAATTCCTTCTTCAATTCCTTCAGAGTCAGGTGGATATGAAAGTCACTTTCTAACTTGGGCGTCGGGATCCCAAAAACATGAATGTAAGTGGTCACCCAAGGATTAACGGGGTAGTAGATGGTAAAAAAGATTCTGCTATATAAAAGTGTGATTTTTCAAAAAACAAACAACTCTGTAATTTTTGTATGTTTCATGTGTCTGGCTGTACAGTTTTACCCTTAAAGGTCATTACAAATTATCTTTTTGGCTGAGGGGTTTCAGGCCATGGACTGCAACGTTCCCCGGTCTGAGTCTGGCCTTCACTTCTGTTGCATGTTCCTCCCCATCTCTCTTTCCCCTTATTTCCTGTTATCACTCAACTGTTAATACTCTAATAAAAGGCACAAAATGCCACCAAAAATAAATAAGAAATAACACAGATGAGACCCTAAGACGTTTGACAGAACAATACTTAAAAAATATTTGATAAAAGATTGACTGTTTCAGTTGTTTTTCAAGCAAAAGCTGGAAGAAGATGGCATCACATTCTCCTTTTCCAGTCTCTCCAGTTTGGGGATTTGCTGCTTTTCGTTGTCATGAATCATTAAAACATAAACTGAATATCTTTGGATTTTATATTTTTGGTCAGACAAAACAAGGCATTTGAAAATGCCATCTTCAGCTTTGGAAAGTTGTGTTGGACATTCTTTCACAGGTTTTTGACACTGCACTTAACGATTAATCTCTAGGCAAAATAATTATTAGTTACAGGCCCAAAAAAAATATTCAAATAGAGGAGGGGAAAATCACTCTGGTTGAACGGGTGTCACAAGGAGACATGGCTTTTACGAGCAAAAAAGGTTTGGAAAGACTGGAACTTGAGCCAATGTCAAAGTCACATCTGCTAAAACTTTCACCAGCAAAGTGTCACTTGCAAAGACTTTTACATCAGCCTCAACACTCTGATTCATTCGACTCATTACCAAACAAACTGCTTTTGTACTCCATGTTCTGTTATAAATGTGCAGTATGGAGGCTTATGGTAATAGTTGCCTAACCTCTAACCATGAGCAACACTTGACTTGACATTTCATGCTAGCTTCACATGAATGGGCTGATTGTTCTGCATGATTTCCAGGATTGGCCGTCTGCCTCGGCTCCGTCTACGATACTACATCCGTTTGTCTCGTGACCTTACAGGTTCAAATCCTTCCACCAACCTACAACACGCCGCCTGGAAGGCTACTCTGACTGTGTTGTTATGAGTGGACTCGTCATTTCCCCCCTCTGTCTGTGACTCCCAGGAAAGCATGCTCAGTCTGCTCTTCTGTTAGCCAAAGGGGGAGCTGGCTGCTTTTTGCTGCCGCTGCCGCTGCTTAGCTTCTGTTTCTAACAATTATCCATTTTTCTTTTAGTGTGTATTAGAAATCCTCTGCTCCCCATCCTTCTACTGCTCATCTCCATCCATCCATGCTGCTCCACTTCTTGTTCTCTCAAGCCATCTCCTAACAGGCTGGGATCCAGGGGGCTGGAAATAACCTTCACATGGCCAGCTTTACCCAGCTATCTCTCACACACAGACCGCTGCTGCCGCTGCTGCGCCGACTCATGCACACACACAAACACACACACAGCCGAGCACACACGGACGCACACACAGATGCATGCCAGAGCTCAGCTCCTTTCACGGGAATGACGGACAGCGCCACTCACCACTCCATGGACCAGGAACTCAAACAGTTTGCTCTTGGTGGCTTTCCTGGCTCCCCCCGCCGTCTCCTCCGTAGCCATTTGCTCAGTCCCCTCCGTTCACCCTGCTATGTCTCCCCTCTCCTTCTTTTGTCTTTCCCTCTCCCTTCACCCAGCCTCCTGTTCCCCTCCCCTGCTCCACTTTCCTTCTCTTTGTGCTCTCCTTTTCAGCACTGCCTGTCCCTGACTCTCCTTCTCTCTCTCTCTCTCTCTCTCTCTCTTCCCTCCCTCTCCCTCTATTTTGAATGTGCAGCAGCCCTGCCGAGTCTCTCACTGTGTCTAGCTCACTTTTTAGTTGAGCTGCCTTTCAGGAGCCCGGCACGTCGCTTGGAGGTGGTGGTGGTGGTGGAGGGGGGGGAGCCGTGCGGGGGTCTGGCAGGGGGGTTTCAGCCAGCCCACCCTGCTGCTCCCCTGCACAGCTGTTGCATTCCATTGGTAGATAAGGGCATGCGGCGGGGAGTAGGCTGCTGTTTGGTCTAAACGGGGGCTGGGGAGGTTCGAATCAGTTAGCCATTCCTCCTCTGCAGCTTCCCCCTGGTGACCAACCCAGAGGCCATGGTCAGCACACACACAGCTCAGAGTTTGGACTCATTCTCAAAAAAGGACATTGGGCTCTTAAAGGGGCCATGCTGCATATCATTAACACATGTGTACACACACACACACTACCATATATGATGAGGTTATGACGTGAGGGATGATGACGAGGAGGAGGGTTGATGTTATTTTCTCAATTGAAAGCAAAGCCACTTGAGTCAGGGGGTGGGGGATTATATTTGACTGTTGAGTGCAAAGCATGTCTCACAATAGGAGAGCTAATGTGCTCTAAAGCCACTTCACAAAAGGAGAAGGCCACGTCAAGAGCACCTTCGTTTCCTCTGTTTCTGTGCTGGCCTTTGTCAGAGTGCATTCATAGGTTACGAGTATTTCCTCCACTCGCCTCATTAGCTTTACCTTTCACCCACTAGTCGGCCCAGAGGCTACATTCAGGCTGTGGCTACAGTGTAATAGCAAACAACCAGGCTGGTCTGCACAGCAAGGTGACTGTGTCACTTGACACGTGTAATTAGGCTCTGTTGTGATTTCTCGCAGGCTGCTTTCTTAAAGCTTTCTCCACAAAATGCAGAAAACTGAAAGCCAAAAAAAAAAGGTGAAAAAAAACACACCATCCCTTCAAGGACAGAAGAATGTGATGTGAGGAGAAAAAGAAAACACTTTTTGAAGCAAAGACACTGACTGTTTCTGTGTATGTGGTTTTTAGGTTGTGATGTGACATGCTGTCTCACACACCAATTACACACAAGCCCGAGCTTCGCCCGTCGCCACACAGGTCATTACTCCGACTAAAGCCACGCCACGTTGAAGATTATGACTCTTTCATGTCCCCGTCTTCTCCAGCCCTCCTTTTCTCTCCCTCCCCTCTTCCAGCCGTCAGATCAGGGGAGTGAAATATTCATGAGGTTATTTGAATGACAAAGGAGGTGAAGTGGGGCAGATTCAAAGGGGGGCTCGGCGTGGTGTGACACATGACGGCAAATATTCACTGTTACTGTTTCCTCTTCCTCTGCTCTCCTGGTGTGAAAACGGCAGAAAAGTGTCAAACCAGGTGTCAGAGTAGAGAGGAAATTACCCTCGACAGTTTTAATGGAAAAGAAGCACAAAATATGTCCTTCAGTTATCACTACATTCTCACAAACTTGTTCCCACAAAATGGCGCAGTTCTGATCAGCACTGAGAGGAAAACTCTGCAGTTATTGTGTGGACAGCTGTTTAGTTGGTCCGTGACCTCTAGGCCCGAGGTCATGACCTTCCAGATGATCTGCAGTCCCTCAGAGGCGTCTGAACAAGCCTGGGCTTTATTTATGCATGCATATTATCTAATACACAAAGACCCAATCACTGAAAGAAAATTAAAGAAGGGTGCAGCAATCTAAAAATCAAAACAAATGTCCTTCAAACTTCCTTCACATCCCTGATTAATGGAATTGACTTATTGATAGACAAATGTTGGCCCTCCCATGCGCTGCTGACAGCTTTTAGCATTAGTTTGCTTGGTGGTGACACCTGCTGTTGAGATAGGTGTACTGCTGCTGTCATTAATTCAGTCTGGGAGGCTTTGAGGAGCAGAAGGAACCCAAACCTTCACTGTAAATTTCTCCCTACTGCCTCGCTTCATCTGTGTCCGCTCTGCAGTCAAAAACTGCAGCATCAACATCAGTCCACATTGACATCATGTGTCAGATTAACCTTCTGTTACATAACATATGACACAGGCTTTAAGTGCAGTAATCACACAGGCACACACAAGGTGTGTGTGTGTCTCAATTTCCCACAAGGTCAAAAGCTCAACCCGCCGTGCTTGTCCATGCAGATTCAGAGATTGTGCCAATCCCCCATTTCTCCAGTGGCGGCACGTGGGCGTTCAAGGATAACAAAGAGATCCGGCAGCTCAGTCGATGCAAAAGAGAGCCTAGAGTGCAGCAGTACCCCCTGCCGGAGCCCCACCGTCTCCTCACCAAAGCCAGTCAGTCTCACCAAATGGTAATGTCCCAGTGTGTAGCAGACAGGGGGGTAGAGGGGGGATAACAGGGGGTAAGGGAGCAGCAGTAGTATTATTAATGACCAACAGAGGGAGCAAACAGCCAGGCAGGGACATGGTGACTATTTGAATGGAAGGGGGGTCCATGTTCAGGGACTAGCTGCATTGAAGACAAATATACATGAATGGCAACCAAGCCACACGAGGCAAATTAAAAAAATGTTTGAAGATTTAATGGCTGAGTAACTTTTCTTGGAGCCAAATTTTAATCACTGGTTTGATTTTCTAAGCATCTTTTTAGGTTTTTTATTTCAGAATTTCTTCACTTCCTTATTTGGCCACAAGAGGGATACACAGAGCTCACCGTCATGCTTTATGGAGACAATACAGTCTGGTTGGTTTTCTATGCTGCAATATCAGCTGCATCATCAGTTTACAGTTTCAAGGGGTGGGTCTGAACCAAGGACCCCTGTAAAATATCTCTGTGGAAAAAATGTGAATAATAATGTGACTAACCATCCACAACTTAATTAAGTTAAATTGTTTAATAAAACTTAAATGATTCATCAATAATAATAATAATAGTTAGCAATTATTCTGTTGATAAATCTGCTAATCATTGCAGCTCTACTATGAAGAACAAACGGTTGAAATGATGATGATTGATGTCTACACTGCAGTTATTTATAAGACTCACTCAGATAATCTGCTTTATCAGGTCTGTGTGGGTGTGGTTTGACCAGATTTGACTGTCTTTTTAAAAATGATACATTGTGAAGTTCATTATCGGTAAGAAAAGCTTGGTTTAGTGCTCTCCTCTACGGTGCTGTACAACAACAATAGGCCGAGCAGACTGAGAGACAGGAAAAGAAATCTCTGTCTGCTTTTCAGCTCAGGAGAAATAGAGAAGGAAAAGGTATACAGAGTGTAAAAATTTATACCAGCGCTGATGTATAGCCTACAGTTCCCAGTGGCAACGTTTACATACCAGAAACCACGAACATGCGCTCGTCAACATTATTGTCACAGACAGATGGGGTGCTCTAGGGGGAATATGGACTGTACTGACGGCAAGAAGAAAGTCTGATTCCCTCCCACTGCTGGGCCCCTCTCCTCTCTTTCTTCAGTTTGAGGGCTGCACACAAAACCCAGCTCAAGCTGCTTAAAGGCCAGAGCTCTCGGAAAGCTTCTCAATGGCCATCAGGCACCATCAAAGGGACTGTACAAAAGCACACAGACCTGCACCTTCTCCGAGGGGGATTAAGGAGAGGAGAAGTACATTTCTGGGCCGATTTTGAGCAGCTAGGCATATGTAATGAAGAGAAACCCACAGAGAAAGAGAGAAAAGTCTCCCATGACGGCAGAGAATAATAGGGCATCTGCTGATATTTTGTGATCAAAGTGATGTGGTACAATATATTGTGAGGAAATAGTGAGGCTGCACAAAGCAACAGTGCTCCTGTGGATTTTGTTTTTTGTCCTGAAGGTATGTTAAGAACCAAACCTAAGAAGCTGCAGATAAGGAGTTTAGGGTCGACCTCTGGATTTTCAGGGCTTGTTTGGGACAAAGCATCTTTATCCAGACAGCGTTTATGGTTCAGCTCCCTGGCCGCCCTAAAAAACAGGGAGGCACTATGGGAGCAGATGGAAAGACGGAGCAACAGTAATGAGCCAACTTTCCCCCTGCAAGCAACTAGCGACACACCGGAACAAGCCTGAAGCATTACCTGCTTCGGGGCATTTCCTGTTTGCTGTAGCCATGACAACGGGATAATCTGCCCTGCGTTCAAAGCGAACACCCAATCGGGTGAGAGCTACGCCGACTGCAGTGCCTTCAAAACTGGAGCAGCAGCTGGTGAACTGAGTGAGGAGCTATTCCAGGGCTTAAACTGTAGACCTAAGAAGAAATCCTTATTTTTGAGACAGAAACAGCTTCAGTTTGCTGTGAGTCAGCGCCGAGTTCACCGGGGTCAGCTTTGACACAAATATACAGTGAAAACAGAACAGTCACTTGCTATGAATAAACCCAAAATACCATGAAAAATAAAACTGGCAGGATCCACCGAATAATGCCTCCACTACAAACTCTCTCTCTCTGCCCTCCTTCCACTTTCCTACTCTGCATCCAAGCTAAGTATTAGCCCTGATCTTTCAGCACCACTCTGCCCGTGCAGGATGGGAGAGGGAATCGACAGAACGAGGGCAGGACTGGTATGTGCAGGGTTCATGTCGGGGAATGAATGAAATGAATACGCTTTCATGTCAAAAACTTGATCCATTCCTTCAGGGTCATAAGGCACCCATCATCCAAGTAGCAATTAGAGAAATTAATCTACAAGTGCACACATACTGCCTCTCATTTATTACTATTATATTCCAGTCACATCCCATTTTCCCTAAAAATACTCTACGAATTTTGTAAAACCCAGATGGTAATTTAACAATGCTTAAAATGATCTGAAGGTATTTCCGGAATCTGTAGACTATTCTAACCATCCTGACAAAAAATATCTCATCAAATAGTTTTTTTTAACCTGTTTTAACCTGTAATTACAACTGTCCTTGCTCTTTTTGTAAAACACAAGCAAAACTAAGATATACGCATATAATAGTGATACTACAATTTTTAATTTTAGTTAATGTTGTACAAGTTGAGTGGGAAGATATGTAATTTTCAGCTACTGTCATTGTTTGGACAAGGGAAAAAGGGCACAACTGAAGAACTGGACTAAAAGTCTTTTTTATTGTGCTGTAGACATAATATTTTTTTAATCCAGATGCTTAGAAGTGTCTTTGAGGATTCTGGAAATACCTTCATAACAACGGTAATTGACCACCGTATTTATTTTTATTTAGAAAAAGCTAAAGAAAAAGCTAAACTCTGTGACACAAGTGTAATGGTAATACCTGAGGCTAAATGCTTATGTACCCTACATTCATATGCACATAAACATATACATACTGAATTGTGTAGAACCTGATGTGAAACTAAACCAAAAACGTCAAATACATCTGCACAGTTACATTCAGGAAAATTAACTACAGAAACATGCACTGCAGGGTTAAATGGTTAAATAGAAAGGCTCTGTTTGTTCATTTTATGTTGCTGCTAATTATATGATTATTTAAAGGATACACTTTTTAGTAGTGTGTCCTTCATCTCTAATGACTCATTCTGGTTTGATTATTACATAAAGGCTTAGTAATGTTTTCTGTGGCTGATTTTATTTCTAAAGCTCAAGAGCAGAGACAAATTCTTTGCTTGTAATGCGATGTTATAATTATGACCAGTGTTTCACTGTTGCTGCTGTATCTGTGGTGTCTTAAGTTAAATCCACATGGACTGGATGCTTGTATGTACATGACACAATAAACAACAACAGCTACTGCCACCAGATACAATATGTGAACAAACTGTAACAATTTCCAGGTGCTGCACAAAAGGACTGCTTGTGGTAAAAAAAAGGACAATAAAAGAACAATTCCCTTTCAGTTTCATCAACAGACAACCCAAGGTTTATACACCTCAATCCCAAACCTGAATACATAAAGCTAGAATTTCTGATTGTGACTGTGGACATATTGAAAGTGGTAAGAAACACATACTACAGCAGATATGTTCAGTTGATTCACTGATTTGTAGATCAACAGAAAATTAAACCTGCAGCTATTCTGACTTCATTTTTCCAAATGACGAACATTTTCAACACAAAGCTTCTCAAATGTGAGGGTTTGGCTGCTTTTCTTTGTCTTGTGTGATAGTTAATGTGGAAATTTAATCTTGTAGGGCGTTTTCCATTATTTTCTGACATTGTATAAACCAAATGATTGGGGGAATGATTGAGAAACTAATCATCAGATTAACTAATAATGACAATAACTGTTAGTTGCAGCCATGGAAAGATACTCACGTGAGTATGTCTGCTTCAGGAAAGGCCAGTGATTCAGACTAGAAGAGACATCACTTTCATTAATCTCTTAAAAATAATTTTCCGCTGTTGTGCACCTTTAAATAATTAAAAGCTTTTGCAACTGAAAGATAGTTTGCAAATGTGTGCAGCACACTCACAGCACACATCAGAGGATGGTGCAGTATTGAGCGTTAACATCTAAATGGGTCAACCAGCCGCTCGGTGAACTGTAGCACCATTAGGACCCAGACAGTTTGTCTCTGAGTCGACTGCACAATCTCATTAGACAACTAACATTATAAATGGGAATAATATGCAACTGAAAACACACACACACACACACACACACAGCTAGTGCTTTAGGTAAGATAGCTGTGATTAAAAAACACTGGTATAATCTGTTGGTAGGCAGGGAGGGCGCCATGTGTAATTAGGTTACAAAGCGCTCTACTTAAAACCATAAAAATCTATAATCTCACTGAGGGAATGACACAGTGGAGGTTCTGAGGGCTGTGCGAAAATGTGTTTATGGCTTAGAAATTGGATAAAATTCATCCCTGGTACTGAGACTGGAATATATACCATATGTATGTGTACAATATAGCAGACTTGCACCTCCAGATGATGCACTGTATTGCTGTACTGCAGTATTACAGTTATAATCATGACAGAAATGGTTGGCACAATGGCAGAATTTTTCTTGGGCTGCAACTAAAGGTTATTTTCATTATCGACTGATTTGTAGATTATCTTTTCAATTGATAAAATCTTTGTTTGGCCTATAAAATGTCTGATAACAGTGACAAATGGCCATCTGCTAAGGAAGGAGCCAAGGAATATGTCTTAAGATTGTTTGATTATCTGAAAAACAGTCCTAACTAAAAGATATTAAATTCAACAGCATACAAGACAGATCCTCACATTTTAGAGGCTGAACCCAGCACATTTTTGGCATTTTTGCTTGATAACCAATTGAAACGATGATTTGAAATTGTTCTGTCAATTGACCACTCAGCAGACCAACTTATCGTGTCAGCTCTAATATTTTGTGAAACCAATGGTTTTCGTAACTTTTCCTGTGAGCTCATTTGTTTCCGGGGTAACAAACAGCCATTGAGCCAGTACATTCCTCACAAGCCAAAAAAGGAAGTGCTCCATTGTCCATTTATCCCTGCAAAATAACACAAAACACAAAGCCAGGGAACATTTAATTGGGTGACCTGCTATTTAGGAAACAAAGCCAAAATGTGTACAAGCTTCCAGTCTGTCCAATCAGTTCCACTGCTGGTAAAAAAAAATTACGTTTGACAAACTTATGAGAAACTCCACTGCTGAAACCGTACACTCAGTGAAACGCTGATTGACCTTGATGAGTCTCCCAAACTAAATTTCAGACATGACTGAGCAGAGTGACTGTGGCGTATATGTGTGTGTGAAGGGGAGGGGATCTTGTGTGGCTTTCCTTAAAAAGCCAGGTCAAGCATTCAGCAGACTGTAAAAGGAGCTGATCCTCTGATCCTCTATCAGACCTCAGGAGTTGTGACGGCACCTTGCATACTAATGAGACTGTTCTCCTTTTCTTTATACTGAGAGGAATATCTGTGCCAGCAGCTGGGTCAGGGAAGACTGGAGTTTGAAATTTAGCTATTTTAGTCTTATTTTTTCATAGAGAGTGAGCCTGTTTCACTGAAAACGGTCACTTCTATAGCAGAGATTAAACTGAAACAGCACCTCACTATTCATGCCTAAATTTAAAATAACTCATAAAATAAGTCAAGTTCAGAGCAGCTCAAAAGCTTCCTATACAGGCTATAATGCAAAGCAAAACTGAACAGAGAGGAAAAAGCAGAAGAGGTGGAACATTCCTGCACCATTGCGTGGAAATTTAATGTATATCCTATCTGGAAAAAATCTTTGCACACAGAAAAAAATGAATGGAAACACTCATGAGAGACTAAATCCATGGAAAACCAAGGCACAAGCAGTAATTTTCTGAAATACGGCGGGTTATGCAATATTCTTTGTTGACTAATTGCACCCAAATGCCTGTGTCTGTGTTTTTTTTTCATATAGAGCATCAAAGTGAAGTGCATGATGGCGCTCTTTGAAAATCAGCAAGCAGCTGAGTCACTAAGTCCTCCATAACTCAACAGTTCTGTACATGAAACCAGAGCTCGTAAGAGAGAGAAAGGATGAGATCTGAGAAGCCTGTAAAATGTGCAATGATTTCAGACATCGCACATTAACAGATATTATACGAAGATGAACGCCTTGTCAAAAAGAGTAAAATCACACACACACAGAGACACACACACTGACTGAAAGTATTTTCAAGCTCATCCAAGGTTTTAGGGTTACAGTCCTGCTGTGTTTACAATCTATAAGCGGGAATGTGCTTATTCAACAAGCAAAACAACAAAATGTTGTACTTTTCTTAATGTAATAAAGTAAATCAAGATCAACTCACAGTGTTGCAAGACCTTGGGAGGCAGAAATCACAAGCACAAATAAGCAGCACAGTAACAAAGCCTGCATATAACTCATGAGCATGAGTTTAAAAACAAAATATTTCAAGGAACAGTTTGACATTTTGAGATATATATTTTTTGCTTTCTTTCTGAGAGTTAAATGAGAGGATTATACACCTTGATGTGTGGATATGAAGCTACAGCCAGAAGCCAGTTATCTTAGATTAGCATAAAGACTGGAAACAAAGAGAAAAAGCTCATCTGGCTTCATCCAAAGGTAACAATATTTGCATACTAGCACCTCTAAAACTCAACACATTAAATTTTTCTTTTTTTTAATTTTTATTTTTATTTTTTTACTAAGTCTTAATCCTCATAGCAACTGCAACTCTATATCAAATAGTTTAACAATTTGGGAAGTATTGCTTTTATCTTTCTTGCTGACGGTTAGCTTATTAGCTGCAGCTAGTAGCTATTTAGCTTAGCTTAGCATAAAGACTGAAAACGGCGGAAAAGCTACCCTGTCTGCTAGCTGTAGCTACATATTTAACATACAGACAAGGTGATATCATGGCTGTTAGTTAATTTATTTTGAGCCAACAGCTAGTTAGCTTAACTGAAAGACTATAAACAGGTAGAAACACCTAGCCTAGCCGGGTGCCGTTATCACAAATAGTCCATTTACCCATGGCCACATATGCAACGTTAGCATTAACAGCTGTTTACTTACCAAAAACTTTAGTCATTGCTGCTTTTACAACTCGAGGTTAGAATACACCTTCTGGACAATGCTACTTCTTCATCCTGTCATGTTGGATTGAGTGCAGACTGGGTGCTTCAGTTATTCACTATCAAAGTGGCATTATGAGATGAGGCGGCCGGGGCTAGCTGGTTAGCACGCTAACTTCTTAACCGTTTTTAACTGATCGACATTTTTTCCCCCAAAATGTCAGACCCCAGAGTTTAGTGGGTTCTCTACATGGGCTTTAAATTTCTATTAACAATCAAACAGCAGACTTAGCTCCAGCTGTGGTGAATATGTTGCAGGCTACAGCTGGAATATAAAAATTTGATTTTCCTCTGGATCAGCAAAAGTAGATCTGGCTTCAACCGTACACCCCAAATTCCTCTCCTGCTGCTGTGTGCACCCACGGCCTTCCAGCAGTTTATTAGTGAAACTGAAACTTTTCCTGCAAGATCCAAAACACACTTCCAGACACACACACACGGGGCACTAACAGCCCAACAGGAAGCACCATTTATATTATTGTGTGTGTGTGTGTGTGTGTGTGTGTGTGTGTGTGTGCTCGCGCCCTGAATCAAAGCGAGGAAGGGGGAAGGAGGGAGGGAGAGGAGGGGAGGTAGGGGGGTGGCGAGGTATGAATTAAAGGCATGCGTAAAAGAAGCGAGGCGAAGAGGATGGTCCGCACTTCTCTCGGCGCGGCTTCACCGTGCATCCCCCCTTCTCCGCTCACTCCTCAAGTGTCTGTTTCCCACACCAGTCAAGGTTAACAAGCCGCGCTGGTGGTGTCTGCGTCGGCTGGAAAAAACGGGGAGGGAAGGGGTGGGGGTGGAGGGGAGGGAGGTGGAGGTGGCGGGGTGAGGTGCTGCAACTATACAGTGTGCTGTGTGATGATGCAGACAGGCTGAGAGAGAGGGGAGAGAGAGCTACTGTAGCCCTACAGTCCCCTTAAATATTCCCAACCACATCCCCACTCCCTGCTCAATATTCTCTAATACATTGTGCACCATGCCACTGTGCCCCTCGGAATAATCCTAAATAAAACACGAGGTGGAAATTAATCCCGTCAGCTTCTTCTTCTTCTTTTTTTAAAGATGCACAATAAATTACAGCTACATGAGGAAAAAACTCCGGCGCGCACTAATCCGGCTGGCAACGCGCCAACAGCATAAAGAAAATATATAAAGAATAGTTTCAATGGTGGATGCGGATACTGTGCAGCGCAGACTCAGCGAGGCAAAGTGCTGTGGAATAAAACAAATGTGCTAATGTATCACAAGGTAGCATAAGCATCCATACCTTTCTCTCCATCACTATGCGCTTTTTTAGGCTACTCAACAACAGCAACTGTAGGATGTGTCTCTCTGGAGCTGTCCGGTCCGGCGCGGCGCGGAGCTTTCCCGTCACTCCTCAACTTCCTCACGGCTTTTAAGACAGCGGCGTCTCCCTATCACTTCCCCATTACTGGACAGCTAGGGCGACTTATTAGCGCTTGGCCTGTGGGACGCCGAGCCGGGGATGGAGCCAGAGCCAGGATTGGTGAAGCCTTGTTCGGAAGGGAGCAGGAGCGCAGGCGCGGTCTCTGCTGGAGAGTCGATATAATGAAAAATTACCAGAGGCAGGGAGTGTCATCAAATTATCCTCATGAGCGGATTTTTTGGGGGTGGGGGGAGTAGTGTCCGATGGAAGATTTGAAGTGTTGACCACAGGCTATTCTGCTTTTAACAAAGGTTGTAAATATATGAACACTGCACGAACAGAGACTATTTATTGGGATACTGTGCCACAATGATGCACTGAACAAAACCTGTTTACCATCAGCTCCCTAACTAAAAAAAACGGTACCACTTTCTAAAGAGGCACCCTTCACCAGGGGCTTTTAAGCTGCAACTGTAAACCCTTTAAATAATAATTTACTGATGCTTTATAGAAAAGTTAAAAGGCATTAATAAGGCCAACTATTGTTTGCCAGATTGTAAAAAATCCATTGGCTGGTTGGACAATATGACCACTTACCTGCTGGACATGACCAAAATCATTTGATTACCAACATTTTTAAATAATATTTTGTGTTTACAGTTTTGTTTGACCATCAGTCCAAAATACAGAAATGTGTTTTTTTTTTGTTTTGTTTTTTGCTATTTGGCTTGAAAAAATATTTAAATAATTAACTGTCCAGTCTGCCAGTATTTTAAGAGCTACAAAGAACCTGAGCCAAATTTCTTTTATGTGTCAACATTCTTGACCAATAAAGTTGATTTACTGGTTTATTCTGGTATTTTTACCAAATTTGAGGCATAAACAACCAAAGGTATTTTAAAACCTTGCAGCCCCAAATGATTTCTCTCTTCACTCTTATTATGGGTCTGTAAAACATTAGAGCATGATCTATTAACCATTAATTAATCAGTGATGAACCCTTTATAAAGGCTGTCTAATGATATCAAAGGGGGAATACAAAATTGGGATATGGGCCAATTATTACAACTACACACATACGGTTTTTATCTTATGCGCAAAAGGATATATTTTAAACACAATAAAATAGGAATAAATGAGTTTAGAATGCAAAGTATGGCAGACTTTAGGAAAGTTAAAAGTCATCCAGTTCATATTCACGATTTGTTTTAATGATGCATTAAAACTGCATAAAAGTAACAGAGGAACAGGCTCTATTTGTTGCCTTTATATGAAGCCACTTGAAATATTTTAGTGTGTAGAGAACTGTTGCTAATGATTTAATAAAAAGAAAGTTAAAGGAAGGAAAAACCAAGTTTCCTGTGAATAAAATATGCTGTTTCTGCTTTGACTCAAGTCTGAGCCAGCACATAAACTCCTTTAACCCGACTGAAAAGGTCCATTAGCGATAGAAAAACCGTTGAGCTGACCAACATCCTCCCTGTTTAAGTGTCCTTGAGCAAGACATGAATACCTATCAGGTCTAGAAGTGCTGAGCCTGACCTCAAAATTCCTTAAGGTTTGACTAAGGAAGAGTTCTCAGAAAATGCAGCATCACATCTGGGTCATAGCTGCGTTTCAAACAATGCTCTCTTTCCGCAGTGCAGCCCACTCCTACCTACCCACAAACTCAATCAGCAGAGGTTTACTACTGAAGCCTTGGCTCAGGACCAGCAGGAAAAACAAAAGATACCCCATGGCTGAAAAATTACTTGGCATACGGTTGGAGAATCTCAAACAGGAGAGCTCAACCTGCAGAAGCATCTACTGTCGAGATGTAAGCTGTTTTTATAAGGAATGGATTTTGAAGCTGATGCATTAAACTGATATCAACAATTGTGTCTTTTAAATAAGGAAGAATTTGCTTTTTATTAAACTAGCTTCAATGGAGGGAGTGGCTGCAGCCGAGGGAGGCAAAGAAAACACTCGAGCTTTTCAGACTGATCCACCTTCAGGATCTGAGCTCGACTATAATATTTAAATTCACGAGAAAGACTTCACTCAGCACTTGTTCAATTTCCTCCTCGCAGAATTAATTATTCTCAAACATAATTTTATTTGGTCATGAAGCCAGAGGAATTCTCATTGATCTGTGATTAACAGAAAGGTTATTCAGACTTTTTGGCAGATGCAGAGGGATGTTTCTGAGCAAATCCTGAGGTTTCCTCTTTTCTGTTTTTTTCTCTGGCCTCATATTAGTCCTGGACGTCAAAATAATCTATCACAGGCTCTTCTTTAACCATCTTCGACCAGGTGGTTCCACTGGAAACCCTTCAGGAGAATTGAGAAGAAAAGGAGTTCAAAAAAGGCAGTAAAATTTAAGACATAAATGTATCAAGATGTGAGGACAGACAGCTGGATATTGCTTAAGATATGAATTCATCCTCATCCAGAGAAAGTTAAAATGATGGAGAAAGAAGGGAGTTCAGAGTGATTCTTAAGGACACACCTACGACCGGTCTGGTTACCGAATGGTGTGTTCAATGACAGAGGACGACTCACTTGCTGCTGTGTTGTTTGATATGAGCGATGGGAGGAGGGGCTCTGGCAGCCGTCTCTCTCTCTATCAGTGATGTCAGGGTAGAGTTTGGACAGGCTGACTTCCCCCTGGACATAATCAAGACACACAGGCATATCCTCAAATCCACAATCAAAACTTTTTTTTTCTCCATCTCTGCATTAGCTTTACTCTTCCTGTATTCGCTGAAAGCTCTTACTTTTGGGCCGTGATGACCACACCACGTTTGGGCTCGCTGTCGTAGCTCACGCTCTCCACTCCATAGACCTCAGCCAGCTCATGGACGGTCTTCCGGTGATCTCGGTTCATGGGCGGGAAACAGTGGGTCCTCTTTGGCTGTTTTCCCTGGAGACATCAGTAATGCAAGTCCATTAGGGATTTTTATACTGAGAAGCATTTCCAAGCCTCACTGACCTGCCTCCCTCTGCCCTCTGTAGACCTTTACTTCCAAGCTGGTGTTCAATTTGTCAGCATTTATGTAATTCTAATTCAGCTTTAATGCTGAGCTGAATTGCCAGAAGTTAACCAACCAAAGTAACAGATGTTATTTTAAAATATGCTGATATAAAATTTTTTGTTATTTTTCTATCTATGAACTACATCTAAAGTGTACGCAAAATGCAGCAAATCTGAGAGACTTCTCAATCTGTTTTCTTGTGAATTCAATGATCATTTTCCCTTTTCAACCTCTAAAGTGAATAAATGACAGAAAATGATTTGAAAAAAATACAACCATCATAAAAGTTTGCATCACTATAGACCATTTCATTGATTTTTTAAAAAAATTTGTTTCCTTTAAATCATGGTGCATTGTATCAATTACATGACCAAAAGATCCCTCTCCTTTTGTGAATTCAGTCTTGGTTTAGGCTAGACCTTAACTCTACTTAGGGGAAATCTTAATGCCACAACTTACAAGGACATTTTAGATTACTCTGTGGCAACAGCTTGAGACATGCCCCTTTTCTCAGTTCAAGATGAAAGGTCCCTGACCTCAACTTCAACCCTGTCCAACACCTTTGGGATGAAGTGGAATGCAGACTGCATTCTGGGCCTTATCACCCAGCATCAGTCCAACCTCACTAATGCTCTTAGGGCCGAATGGGAGCAAATCCCTGCAGCCATGTTCCCAAAAACTCTTGTGGAAAGCCTTTGCTTGTGGAGTGTTTGTCCACATACTTTAGGATATGTAGTGTATGTGTGGCCTATTTTCTGCAGGGAGGGTCACTGAGCATGTTTGACCCAACTTTTTATAGTGGTACACTAACAAAGGAAAGAGTTGGAAAACAACAGCTGGCATAAAACTGGTCCAACTTTTTTGCCAGGAGCCAGTTAGAAAGTATTTCAGCAATTGATTAAGAAGGTTTAATAACCCATACAAAAAGACCAAATTTAGAAAATGAAGTCAGTGAAGGCAGCACAGTATGCAGAAAATTTAAGATGCGAGAAAATAAGATAAAACCTTTCAATAGCAGAGTCCAGGGCAGTAAAGCTCTGCACTCATGACTCATTGTTCCAAACAGAGATTCAGGTGGTGATAAACAATCTTTTACATTTGGCAAATAAACCAAAGCAACAGTGACCTTGGCAGCCTCGCTCCTGATTGTCTCAATGCAATCGAACAAAGCTGGAAAAAGAACACGAAAGACTATTTTTCTAGCTGCCCCCATGAGGTACCTACTAATTTAGCCTGGCTTAGAAACAGTTACTAAAGAGGCTTCACCGGACTGTCAGAAATCTACAAGCAACCACAGATGGTTCCATGTCGGAGGTCCACTGGAGAATTGACCGAGCTCAAAAATAGCCGAATATACAACAACTGGGTCAGAAAATAATGTGAAGATGAGGTAAGCTGTGGGTTTAGATTCATGCAGCGATGTCACACCTAAAACTGGGCAGTCTAATCAAGAAGGCCTAGCTTCAGTTTCCAAACCAGCACTTGCTCTAATGAGTCCATGCAAGTGTTTAACTGAGGGGGCAATCACTGAACTTTTGTAACAGTAAAGATAGAAAATTATTTGATCATAAATTTACTTTGACCCAAATAAAGATGTCATGAATTGTAGCTGTATTTTATGCAGGAGCTGAGGCAATTCATTGTTTAACAAAAGATGTAATGGTTTTGTTTTATGTTTTATGCGAACTGAGCCTTTATTTAGACACGAAACATTAGACAATCAAATCAACCAAGCAACCAATAATCTAACAGGCAGTTAACAGTTTTTCCTCAGTGATTGTTGCCTGTGAGCAGCGGGCTCCCAACACATCCACCAGAGGGAGCATCACATCATGTCAGAGGTCATTCAACCTGTTAGGACCACCAGACCATGCTGGCACTGGGATTCAATGTGTCATCTCACCTTATTCACAAGCTCAACAAGATTCTTGATCTCCTCTTCTACCCCACTGACGAATTTAAGGTCTTTTCTGGAAACAGAAAAATGGAAAACAGAGAGCCAAGGAGAGTTTTCAGTCGGAGTCATCTGGGTCATCTGCATTTGTTGGCTGTGAGGACAAACTGCACAGAAAATACGACCAGTTTTCTAAGATCATGTAAGTGGCAAAGACAGACCTGGCGTCTTCTTTGAGGCTGTCGCTGTATATGGCGGTGGAGCGGACGTTGAAGGGGTCAGAAGACGGGTCTATCTGTAGCGCCTCGGCCAAGCGCCTGTTTCTCTCCAAAGTAGCACACTCTTCATCACATTCAAGCCTGAGACACATTTAAGCAAACATACACTCACGGTTTGCATCATATTATTAGGATGGGTGCTAAAATAATGCCTCGTACAAAACAGCCTGTCCTGAGTGGCTGGTTCTAGCTTGAAGCTGATGTAATCCATTAAATGGAAACCTCTGATCGATTGATTTAAATATTAATGCAGAAACAAGGAGGTCTTTGGTCATGTGAACAGGAAATCTATTTCTGTTTTTTCCTCCATTACTCTACCTGGTTTGTTTGAGCTCTTTCTTAGTCAGGAGCGGGCCAATGTCCATGGAGTCGCCGAGCTGCATGTCAGACAGTTTACTGGCCATGGCAATGGCTGCATACCTGCAGTACAGACAGTGAAGGACGTTTCAACATCTTCATATTCAAATTAAAACAGCTGAATACAGTCAGACTCTAACTGACCTCTGATAGGAACTGGCTGCTTCTGTGCAGACGACTGTCTCCTTTCTTCGACCACAATCACACTGCAGAGCAACCTGTGAAAAGAATCAAGAATTAGCCCAAATTAATAGTGTAAAAATTCTGAGGGATTTGACTTCAGCCTGGTGCAAAAGTTTTTTGAAAGCAGACAAATATGTTGCTTTGACACTGGTCATGTGAGGAATTCCTGCAGCTGTGAAAGGCTCTCATTGTTTGTTGAGCTCTTGAGTTTGGAGGTCTGCCACTGCGACATGTTTTTATTTCATCCAAGTTAACTATTTGTGACAGTTACACACTATTACGGCAGCTGTCATCGACTGCTAATAGTCTCCATGTTAGCTGAAAAGGAACAGAGAGAATACACAGCTGGGCTGTTGAACATAACCTTCCATCATTAAAGAGATGCGACACATAAAAAAACATTTTCATCAGGGTAATAAGTTATTACTGAGGAGAAACATTTGATGGTGGGAAAATATGCCTCAACTCCCTGTGAATCCAGGGCTCGATGTAACAAAGACCATCTGCACAAACTTTGCAAGACATATTTCAGCCACTGGAAGTCCAGCTGTTCCCAGTGGCAGTGTTTTGTACCTTGGCAGTGCAGGTGGTGCGTGGGCAGCTGCTGCCGTTATGACAGGGAGCGGAGCACGGGTGGCCGCAGTCTGGCCGAGGCAGCGTGCAGGGCTGCTGGCAGCCGCCTTCTGCCAGGCAGTCGCCCCGGTGGCAAATCCGTCTGCAGCGGTGCATTTCACATGGCAACGATTTGTTACATGTCAGGCCGCAAGAAATGTCTTGCAGATGACATGGGATGTTGCTGCGTTGCTGTGGGCCGAAGGAGAGAGAGTCACTTCACTTATGGGGATAAAAAACAGAAAGCAAGTTCTACAAACTGTCAGCTCAGGGGAAGTTACCTCGTGCTTTCCCATGCACCATTTCTGAGTGAGGTATGTGCAGGGTGGACACTTCTCGTCACTGTGGCAGTTGTGAAACACTAAATGAGAGGAAAATGTTAAGAAGACACATCCGTATTTACAGTTTATAAGAGTATAAGCAGTTATTGCTATATCTTACCCGGGTGGTCACACTCATGTCTTCTTGTACACAGGTTTTTGCACTCTGGTGGCTTGGTGCCACAGGGGATAGGCGGGTACAGCACAGTGAGCCCACAGTGACACGTCAGCTCATCAAAACCTACAAACACAGGGAATCATGACACACTGGATGTAAGCTGCGTGGCTACATCACGACACATTAATGCCAAACATAATACCACAAGGGGGAAAGAACGAAACAAAAGATGATGTAAAAACCTCAAATTAGTTCTTTTTGAACGACAGAATAAATATGTGGTGCTTCTGAGACTTGGCTCATCAACACTGTTGGACTGGAGAAAATGACTGCGGGACTCACTGGACTGCCAACAGGGTTCACAGTTTCCACGGTGACAGGGCTCCTGGCAGCGGTGGAGGCCACAGTTGAGCTTGTAGCCGCAGATCAAGGGGCACTTGTGCTCCACAGCCTGGATGGACACAGAGAGAAGCCAGTAACACCACCTCATATGGTCTGATGCATTTCCTAATAACCAGACGATTTGTACTGCAAGCTGAAACTTAATTTTGGTGTCACCTCCAGATGGTGCACAGAGGAATAATTACAAGAGGACGACATTTTGGAACAGGCTGCAAGTCCACAAATAGTACAAACAGCGACAAAATACTGTACGTGGCATGTAAGAAACCAGGTTACTGCAGAAAATTGAGAGTAACCAGGCTTTCTAAGGATAAATATGCGCACTATGGAAAGAGCCATTTCTTAAAACTGAGCCCTTTGTGTAGTTATTATTGAAATTCCTGCTCCATGAACAGAAAAAGCAACCAACCAACAACCAGAATGTATTCCATTAAACTTTCACATAAAAAATGGAGTGAACTAGTTAACTAGGCTACAGTGCTTTTGGTATAAATAAAGCACAGATGTTGTTTTGAGACACAGCTGAACTAGTTTCTGTTTGCCACATTTTCAGTCGTATAAAAACCAGAGATACACAACTTAGTCTAACAAGACACATTTTTCACTTTTAAAGCACTGGTAGGGTCTGAGCTTTCATCCCTTTCATTATCGGTTTATTCAGTACTGGTGATGTGTGTTTGATTTTTAACAGTGTAAACTACATAACAACTGACACAGATTCAGCAAATACTCACCACACAGCACAGCTCGCCACACTTGTGTCGGCCACAGGAGCGTTTCTTGTTGCAGCGCTTCTCGCAGGTGAAGACGAGCTCATCTGGAACAGAAAGAGTAAAAAATTAAATACCACAAATCGTGTCAGGTCGGCCGCGGTGACGCTGGTTTATTTTAATCTGAATGTGCTTAAATCTCACCCTCTGTCTGGATTGTCACACATGGGACCTCCTGAAAAACAAATGATTTTTTTTAAACATCTTTTATTGCTTTTCAAATTATTTTTACAGAGCAAACACAAAAACAACTTATTGCTACATCTTTTTCATTAAATGTTGATTGTTGACAGAACATGTGAGTCTTGTCCAGCTAGTGTTTCACAGTAGGGGAGTTCCTCATGATTGCCTTCTTGGTTGCCACTAATAGACTTTAATAAGACATCGGTACTCATGCCCGTAATTCATGGCCCAATATCACTGTTGACTCCATCCATACATGACTGTGATCTGCATTCTTTTCTTAGGAGTAATGAAAAATCTGACAATATTTTTCAAACAGAATTCCCTCCACAGTCTGCAGCTGGTGGGTGTTTGCTGTAAGAAGAAATCTTTCAAATCTTTGGTGTCACGCAGAACAACACATGCTCCGCTGATGTTCCTGCCCACCTTGGTCTTGGAGCCACATCTGCATCTGATAGTGGAGGTCAGCGAGCAGGGCCCACAGCTGCCCTCATGGCAGAGCTTCTCACACAGATGGATGGTGTCTGAAATAACACAAGTTCATTAACTCCTGATAAACTGTAAGAACACTGCCTGTACGCTCGAGATAATGTACATCCTGTTTGCACGCTCTGACCAGGAGTTAAAATTAGTTTCTTTGTTTCAGAGTGAAAAACACAGGCCAACGGAAAAATAAAGAGATGTTACATCAGCTCAATATGTGAGCTTGAGTCATGTGTCCATGAGACAGTGGCCATCTTTTGAACGACATAAAATCTTTTCTAGCTAAGACACACTTTGTCCCTTGACTTACCACTGGAGCCACAGGCCAGGGGTTTGTTGCACGTCTTTCCACAGGAGGGGATGGGATCAGAGCAGCTTTGTCGTTCTGAGTAGCCCAGTTCCAGGAGTTTGGCCAGCTGCGTCTGACCGCAGGGACAAGTCCTCACCAGGGTTGGAGAGCGTGGGCACGGCTGACAGGGACCGCGGTGGCACACCTGCTGGCACCGGTGGGCTTCACAGTCCAACATCCTGCACAGAGAGAGAGTTACAAAATACGGAGAAACAGGCTATGAAGAGAACAATGAAAGTGAAATAAGAGCTTTATTATAAATGGATGATGGACATCATTAGTGCTACTTACTTTCCACATGTTTTCTGACAGGAGAAATGTCCCAAACCATCAAATCCTTCTTTATCTGTTCCACACAGGACTTTACGAGTTGTAACTCCACAGTAGCAAACTACAGAAAATAAAACAAAAGTTGTTATCAGCTGGTTCCGAGCCAGAGTTTCAGGTATTTATTCTTACAATAACTGAAAAATGCCAAGACAGAATGTCCACCACGGGACTCATTTTATCAGTCACAATGTTACAGGAGGTGGTTCTCACCCTGTTGAACCTGCAGCTGGCAGGGCTGACACGCCCCGCTGTGGCAGACCTGTGTGCAGGTATGTTCGGCACAGTTGAGTAAAGCACCGCACATTTTGTCACACTGCAGGACAGTACCCTGGCCGCAGCGCATTGGTTGACTGGAGAGAGATGGTTCAATCATTCAACATGGTTCAAAAATATAAAAGGGTGTTGAAAAAAAGATGTACACAAAGGTTAAATACCTGGTCTTCCCACATATGCAGGATTTAGTTACAAAGGCAGGACACTGTGGACAAGGTCCTGGGTGACATAAACTGAAGAGCGACAAAGAAGAACTGATTAAGACAAATATTCCTTTCCTGTAAAGCCATGTTTCTGCATCTATCAGAATGACTGAAGTGAAAACGTCCTAAATTCCTAAATTTCCAGCATAACTTGAAAATAGGGAAATAAGATGTGACTTTGTCAAAACACCACATGCTTGTGGTTTTTCAGGCTCACATGTTACAGGGGTGGTTGCAGTCCACTCCACTTCTTTTCTTTCCACACATGTCACCACAGCTGTGGGGAATCTCGCTGCGCTGCCACTCTGGGTTCGTCACTTTACCTGCCAATCAAATGTGGAATAAAATGAATGACGGTGTTGTTTCACCGACTTTCTGGGACAGACTTGATTATAGGTTATAGGAGTCTTGTAGGAAAGAAGACTCATGAAACAAATAGTACATGATCAAAATATGATTAAATCATCCAGTCTTACTATTTTTAAGATGGATTTAACTGCATGAATGAAACTATTACCCACCACAGAAGCAGGTGTAGGAGGTTGGTTGTTTCAGCGCTACATTCTGGCAGGCTGGACAACGCCATCCTTCAGTTGAATCTGAAAAACAGTTTTATATAAACTTAACTGTAATGTAATGTTATACAACACAAGGCACTGCTGAAGCAGCAGGAATGCCACTGCAATGTTTTGTTAACAGGGTAACAATAACCACCTTTGTACAGCAGATGTAGCCAATATTGTCCACACAGCATTACGAGGCATGCTATGCTACAGGACCTTTTGTTTTGTAGACCAGAGTCTGGGTAAGTGCTGCATAAACTGGTCAGAGAGCAGAGAGTAAACATTCAGATGTTGTTTAAAGGTCATACCATCTGCCTGAGAGGCTGGAGATCGAGCCCATTTCTTGATGCAGTTCAGATGGAAGACGTGGAAGCAGCTCTGGCAGCTCCACACCGGGGCCATGAGCCGGATGATATCACAGCACACCATGCACTCGTATTTTTCTTCGGACAGCTGTTCAATTAGACACCCTGTGGAGGGACCAGGTCAGAGGCTCAGAGGGCAGCAGAGCTTAGACAAATACCCCACAATTAACTTCTTTAACCTAAAGGACCCTTTTTGGCAGCTCCATCAGAGGAAAATCATGTTCTAGTTTGTACCCACTGACCTTTATCCAAATGTTTCTAATGATACCAAATAGGGTGGAGTACATACACTGATGCAAACACCTGCTAAAAGATGACAAACTACAAATATGGCTTGTTTTGCACTGATACAGGTAATAAAAAGGTTTCAGGCAGTTTTAGTCTAACCTGTCTGTGTCTCCTTGCTCTCTGGCATCTTGTTCCAGTTCCTGGTGCCAGGTCTGTGGTTCTGATGGTGTGTTCGTCCTCTCCCCCCTCTGGGCGCGTGTCGTCCCGAGCCTCCCCCAGCTTTACTGGATGGATTCTGAGACGATCTGCCATAGTCTGGGTAATCTTGACCACTGGCCCCCCCCTCTGATCCCACCTCCTCTTGAGATGGTTGTCTGGGTGGTTTGATTGGCCCTTGTCGTCGCTTTGCCTCTGAGTGTTTCCTCTGATGATCATCATGTTGAGAGTCTGGAGCTGCCCTGCTCCTCTGACTTCTCTCTCTGGCCTCTGAAGGCTGATTTTCTCCTTTGGTGTCATCTGGTCTCTGATGCTCTTCTGAAGTGTTGTTCTCTTTTAAGTGGGTGCCTCTCTTGTTTTGCTCTCCTCTCCTGTGCTCCTGACTAAACTTCCTGGGTTTTTTCGCCCGAGCGTCCTGGTCTTCGTTGGTTTGTTCCAAATTTCTGCTCACGTCTTCTCTTCGCCAGTTCGGACTATCAGGTCCATCCATGGGATGTGCACCTGAGTGGTAGACACCCCTGTTTCTGCCACTGTGTGGACCATAGTCACCTCCAGGTTTTTGCCACCAGGAGCCGGAGCCGCCAAAACTCCCATTTACACCTCTGTTCCCTTCTCTCCTCCCTCTGCCTCTGCCTCTCCAGGGAGGATGCTGATGCTCTGCATAATTTGAATTATTATGGTTAAATGGGGGGTGAAAGCCCTGATGAAAGTTTCCGTACTGTTGAGAGGGATCATAACTATTACTACTCAGGTTTCTGTCATTGTTGTGTCTGGGTCGACCTCTTCTGGATTTGTGCTGCTGTGGCTTATCTTGTGGCGTCCCATCTGGATTGAGGTCAGGTGGGTCTGCAACCAGACAAAGTGACCGTGTTGTTCAAAAGTTGTACAATAAACTTGTCACTGATCTCTAGTAGACAAACTATACTAAACATTCTATATCTTTAGTATTTCTGTGTTTCAATTTCTTCTCATTTGTCAGCTAAAATACATGCCATGAGCCAATTTATCACTCTGGCCTGAACTGTTATTTTCATCAGTGAGTCATCTGTCAATTACTATGTCTTTTAATCAACCTATGATAGCTAGTGAGATGGATTTATCCCTAAAGAAATTTCTGTGTTGTACCTGCATCATCCAAAATAAATAAAAAACTAAAACTAATTAGATTAATTAAGATTATTAAAATAGATTAATCTGAAAGGCAACAAAAAATTGCATTTTACATGTAGGCTGATGTGGGTTAAAACTTAAACAGAGAATATTATTACTAACATTTGATTTTTAAAAATATTGATTTACTTCTGCTAAAGATTACTCATACTCAAGTTATCATGTAGCTAGAAAGTATATTACAACTATTACATAACTATTAGTCATTAAGTCATAATCGACATACATATTTCCCAAGTAAAACGATTAAATTGTCTTTCATAAACTACGTGCTGACAGGTGGATTAACATTTTTATGACCTCCTGGCTTTCAGAGTTCAGTCACATGTTGTCAAGTCAGCTACGAGAAGCCTGATCTCACTGAGATGCTGGGCTAACTTTAGCGAGCTAACTGCGCATCATAAATAAAGAATCGGCTGCTAGGTCATGTTAGCTGATGTTAACTGAAAGTTCATGTTAGCTAACGTTAGCTGTTTAACTTACCACATAAACTGAGTGTGTAAAACGCTAGCAGATGGGTTTAACTGAGCAGTCAAACCAGTTCAGTTAATGGTAAGAACTTGTTTAGCCATCTACGTTGTCAAAGTGTTCACTGTTTGTTAGAAAAGATTATTTAGAGAGCATGTTGGTTACCTGAGAAGCCCTCAGCCATTCAGTTTGAACTCTGGTTGTTGCGTCTCTCACGCCGCAAGTTTGAGGACAGCAGGCTGTTTTCCGAGAAATGACAAGTGTTCCCTGGTACTCAGTGATAATATCCACCTCTTCACCTGTAGCCTTGTTGTTACAAATGAGACGAACTCCCTTAGAAACAGCAAAAATCTCCCACAGTCCCTTCAGTTCAATTTATCAATACTAGCTAGCTAAAGGCTAGCACTGACGATGTCAAGCTATCGGGAATCGGAACCGGAATTCTCCATTTCAATTTTCAAAATAAAACACCTACCAGCGGGTACACTAACCCTTATCTATTAATAAAAAAGACGCCAAACCGTACACAACTAATAGATATGGCAGTGTGAAATTGAAAGCCTGTGAAATTAATCATTTTCAGAATATCATTAATTATAACCCCCTAAATATCACGGGGTAAAACAAAAAATAAATTAAATAAAAAACATTTAATTCCTTAGTATGGCCACAAGGTGGCGCTTCATGTTTGGCTATTGAGGCTTTTCTGGTGACTAGCTGTGACTTTTACCTAAACATTGAATAAGGCAGTTTTGAAAAGAAAGAAAGTGAAAATAAGTTGATTAAAAACTGGGGAAAGTGACAGGCTTCATCTCTGGTTCAAATGTAGAGTTTGCACATCTCTAATATATCAACATCCTGTACAGTTCTGTCCAGCATGAAGCTGGTTCAGAGAAGATCATGACCTCTGGGTTGATAACAAGGCTCACTGTCTCCATAGTTTTGTAGATATTATAACAGACAGCTGTGAAATTGGTATTTTTTAAAAAAGGAAGTAGCTCATTTTACTTTGTGCCAAAGTTCCTGTTTGTTTTTGCAATATGCACGATGATGGAAAAAATATTCAAATGCTATATATATGCTATACAATATAAAATGCTCCATTACAAGTGAAAGCCCTGCATTCAAAATCCTACTTTAAGTACACAAGTATTTTCAGAAAAATGTATGTAAAGTATCAAAAGTACAAGTACTTGTTTCTGCAGACAACTGGTCAGTGACATTATAAAAACATATTAGACTGTTAATATCTGTGTGTGAGCAGCATTTCACTAGTGCAGCTGCAGACACAGAAAATTCCAGCAAAGATGCACCTGGCCACAATCTGAATAACTACAAACAAAGGGTCTGAATACTTTTTTAAGTGAGAGGTTTAAGTTTTTAATTTATAACAAATTGTTTTCAATTTGTCATTTTTGAGTTATTGAGTGTAATTTAAATTAATACTAGGCAATTGTTAGCTAAATTATTAAAGTTGTGCTGAAGCTTGTTGTCAAAGTTTTGACTCCTTACGATTTTCGACCGTTAGGCTAACGTTTAACGGTAAGTTAAAATTATTAGCTTTTGAAGCTACTTCCAACTGACAACATCCAGGCGGGCACCTAGTCTTCAGATATTACTTAGGGCTGTAAATATCTCAAAAGCTGTAGCTTAAAGTGAAACTATTGAGACATTACTGTTTGTTTTCTGTCACAGGCCCACAGTCAAACAGCTCTCTCTGCAGTCACAGATTCTAGATCACGCATGCGCATTGCGCAGAGTGGCTCCTCGTCCCCGTCAACCAGGCGAAGTGGGTGGGAGAGGTTTGCGTCAAGCTATGCTAGATATGAAATACCGGAAAACTGCTAATTTAGTTTTCAAAATAAAAGAGTAAAAATTCTATCGCGATAAGACCCCTTTGCTTCTGTTGCTAAAAACATCTATACCACAACTATTTCTGTGACAATCTGATTCTACATCACCAGAAGTTCTATATAGCTACTAACGTTTCATTTTTAACCACAAATATCCTCTCATAAACGATGACTTGTTATTGTCTGTCGGTTAAGTTACAAAACATACATGAATAAGTTTGACACTGGCTACATTTAGGAACAAATATAGGTCCTTTCAGCTTCCAACATACACAGGCAGCATAAAACATCAGTGTGAATGGCAGGAGGGGCGTTGAACGTGGCTAAGACTACTCAACAATATAATAATCATTTGCATCAATCTAGAAGGCTGGATTTTCCCCTACTTAGTGTGATTTTAAAAATAACTATTTAACCACAACATCCTGTTCAGGTCTGAGAAAGTGTGACAAAAGGAAGGGAAGCTATTTTTAGAGAGTGTGAACTCGATGTAAACCCATGCGTTGATAGAAGTGACATCTTGGGGCACCATTTGTTCATTAATACATACACAGACACATAAATTTCCCCTTTACCACTTCTTCTTCAAGCATAAATAATTCAAACATGTATTTGGGTATCAGCAAAACAAAACAAAAAAATAAGCTGGTGAGTTTATGCTGAAAACCTTGACCGGAAGTCACGCCTTCCCTCCCAACTAGCTTGACGCTGCCTCTGAGAAGCCTGAGCGCGGCCGAGCAGGAGAGAGTGGCAGTGAATGTGTCTGCGGCAGCGTTTAGCATCAGAAAAAACACAAACTACGGCTGAAGAAGAGAGGACCAAACCTCGCTGCAGTTCGCGACGACCTCGGCGGACCATGGACTATGATAAATTTTAACCACGGGCTGGTAACGACGGGCTGTTTTGACGACAAGCGGCTTATTGAACATCTGTAGAGCATAATGAGGGCATCCGCTATTCTTTACGGTGGTTTTTCCTCCGAGGTTTAGTTAGACGCAGAGTGACAGTATTTATAAATGCGTCGCTTTTAGACATCCTCTGAAGGAATAGATACACCGAGGGGGACACAACCTGCAGATATTTAGTTAATTCTTTCCTCCCGTGGCCCCTGGGGAACACTGAAGTCATTTGAGAAGTCACCGGAGAAGAAGACACGTCTTAATCATCCCGATAGTTTTACAGTTTTTTTCTTTGCGAGGAAAAACGCGGCTCTCCCTTTCTCTCTGTTTTTAAATCTTACATGGTTTTGTCTTTCTGAGCTTTCATCACCAACCCTCCAGTGGGCTATTTCTCCCCTCTCCCCACCTCCCTTAGTTTTAAAGGATGCCGGATCAAATATCGGTGTCCGAGTTTCTCTCGGAGACAACAGAGGATTACAATTCCCCGACAACATCCAGCTTTACCACCCGACTGCAGAGCTGCAGGAACACAGTGAATGTGCTGGAGGAGGTAAGGCCACGGTGTCAGCCTGCATGTGAAGGATGGATGAATGGATGAATGGATGATGGATGGATGACTGAAGATGGCTAATTAAGCAACACAACCACAGAGGCTGCATTATAATAAAAACACATATATTTAATGGTGGTTTTAATGGTGGGATGATGTTGGAGTCAGCGCTAAATTCAACTGGTGATGCTTGACACCATTTTAAAATCCCACGAGAGCCTCAAATGCATCATGATGTTGCATATCAAAAGAACATAATTGCACCTGTTGAGCATTTTTTGATGTTGCACACCTTCTCTAGTTCACTACCCGCTGCAAAAATTGGACATTTCCCTACTCTTGGAGACAGACCCCAGAGCGCAGCGTGTGGAGGTGAACTCTCATGCTGTGTGTTCGCCAAATCTGCTGCCTCTTTCTTGCCAGATATGTAGAGTAATAATAGGGGGGTGGGGGGGTGGATGGCTTTGGTGGAAGAGTGCAGGGAAAAAGAGGATGTGCACTCAGGCCTGCAGCTCTCTGTGTTCACTATTACATAACTCACAGCTTCAGAGCATGCTGCCAGGCTGTAGCAGAGAGAGAGGGAGCGGGAGAGAGAAACCTCTTCTAGTCACTGGCAGTCAGATCTGGATTTAACTGTTTCAAGATTACAGAGACCCCACCACCACCATCACCTCGTTCTCTCACACAGGCCAGGGTCCATTTAAAAAACAACAGATTTCTGAAATGTCGTGCAGGAACACACCCAAAGTCACACTCTGTGATGCTGTGTCACCTTTGATCATGTAGGAGGAGTGTAATCAGGTCAGGCAGGTGGGCTGTGATGTGTGTATATATGCGTGTATGCCTGTATGTGTGTGTGTGTTTCCCACTTCCCCACCCCCACCATCACCCTGCACTGGCATCCTTCCTGCCATGATTGAATGGGGCATCAAACCAGTGCAGCATGCACCTTCACTGTTGCATATTAATGCCAAAACATGACCTCATTTCCTACTTTAAAAGACATTTAGCTGCAGACGTGAATGAATGAGTTCAGACTCACATTATTAAGTGTAATCTGTCATGTGAGGCAGGAACACTGAACAGGATGCCCAGCTTTTCATTTACGCTCCTTTAAAGTGACTTAATATGTAAACATTAACATGAGCAGGACAGTAACCAGAGATGGTTTGTGTGTGTTAAAGGAAAAAAACACAAGCCTAGTCCAATCTTCAACCGCTACTACAGATCACAGTCCAACTTCTACCTTGAGTTTTCACATGTTTATTATATCATAACAATACAAAAATCTACCAAAACAAGAGCCAGGGCCGTGTTTACTCGGAACCCAGAGCACACTCTGTCTGCTGACTGTAACAAGGAAAAAGGCTCGGCATCATGAATCACCTCTCTGGCTCCGTGCCTCCTGAACCCAGAGACTGCAGCAGCGCAAACGAAAAACATCTGTTACAGAGAGGGCCGCCATGTGCGCCTGGGCCTTCGGTAGCCGCTCTGGAATTTTTTTGCAGAGAGATCACATGACAAGGAAGACCATTATACTGGCACCAGAGAGTGAGCAACATGCTCTTCTGTGTTTAGACAAAAGGGGAAGAAGATGCCCCTGAAATGTTTGGTGGAGGATAATCAGGGTAACTTAAACTGGGATACACCCATCAGACACTAACACAAGCAGCAGACAGCCGTGAATGCTGTTAGATTAGTGTCTGTTATATAAAATTAGCTACCCTGTTTGATCCCAGCAATAGAGCCACTTCAGTGCCTTCAGCATCACTTTGCCTGAAGAGAAGTTTGTTTAAAATGTCCTGGATTTCTGCTGAGCTTCTGAGTTCCTGTCCTCAAACTGAGAGCATTCACCTTTTTTTTCCTTTCTCCAAGTCATTTCCTCAGTGTGTTGACAAGGTGAATTATGCAAAGGTACGGCGTGAATATTTAATGCTGTAACCTGAGGGGGAGAGTTGACTCTGCAGGAGAGTTGTCATTCCCTGCGTGCTTCCACTGAGTCATCTGGAGGCGCAAAGAAAAAAAAAAGTTGTTGCTGCATCATATTGTGTTAATTCAGCCCTGCACATCAATTATTGATCGGGGTGTAATGACACAAAAGTATTCATGAATCACCAGCCTCCACCCTGGAGCTTTTTTCTCTCCCTGTGGTCGCAACGGAGTGCTCAGAGATGTTTACTCTTTAAACTTGGATCAGTGCAGAAAATATGGAAAACAATGAGCACCGAGATGGAGAGATAAAGTCCTAAAAATAACCTCTCTGGCCCGCTTTCTTGATTACTAGAGGCACAGGAGACATGGGCATTGTGTGTAATTTGTGTGTGGGTGGCAGACCGGAAGCTGGTTGATGTGTCTGGCTTTTATTTTGGTGACATCTTTGGTTTCGGACATTGTTGTGGTGGTGTTTTTTTTTCCTCACTGCATTTCCCAGAAGACTGTGTGGAGGTGGGATTTTCTGGGAGAATGTAGTTTTTGTTTGTTCATCCAGATGCAAGAGATTATAGCTGCAACTAACAAGTACGTTCATCATTGATTACTGTGAAAGATAACAGTAAATGCCCTCCCATATTCCAGGAACACACATCTTAGAATTGGTTATGCAGGGTATTCAATTAACACTGATATGAATCAGAGAAAAGCAATAAAATCTTTGGATTTTTCGATGCTCTAACCCAAAAACATTTGGTGTTTTTAATCTGCTAGAGGTTCAGATAACATAACAACCATGCCGCTGTAGAATTTTGTTTGCTAATTCATGCTCCTAGTATCTGATTTCTCAGAACCTCGTTGGCAGATTGCCATGAAATTTGTCAAGTAGATTAATGCTACTAAAGAGAAAATCCCTCTCAACTTTTATTACCCTGTAACCTTTTCTCAAGTGCCACCCTTAAGCAAACTTTACATTTTTTTGCCCCCACCACAGGTAAAACCTCAAAAATAAGAGTTATATTTGCAGTATCATGAACATTACTGCCAGGAAAGGAGTTTTTAACACATTAATGTCCCAGGTTGGCTGATAAACAGCTTGTAAAAGGAACCAAATGATCAAATTCTAATTGCAAATGCTAATTTGCAAAAGTTAATCGAATGTATACCATTTAGTTACCATACCATCAACTATTTTGATATTTTCTTAGTTGCTCAAGTTATTATTCAAGGAAAACCATTAACTATTGTTTGTTTGAAGCTTCTCTAACATGGTGGCTTACTGTTTTTCATTGTGAACTGAATATATTTGGGTTTATATTGGGGAAAATAAGATATTTGGATATGTCTCCTTGAACTCTTGGAAACTGTGATGGACATTTATTAATATTTTCTGACACTGAGACCTATTAAAGGAGCTATTTGTTTTGTTTTGCTATCACTACATAACCAAATATTAGCATTAATAAATGTCTACTTACCAGTCTGGAAGAAACATTGTGAGTTCAGCAGCAAACTTCATTCCTTAACTTGCCAAGAGCTGTTTCCAGTGGAAAACAATGCCATTGTTTTAGCTCCATCACTTCTTTTCTTCACCTGAAATTAGCATGCTAACCAGCTAGCGACTCACTGTAGCGTCCGGTCTGCCCTGAAGAAGTAGCCCCGCTCAGAAAGTGCTTTCTAACCCTTTGTATTGTAAACGCAACAATGGCTGAAACTCTTGGCGAGCCCCCATCACCACCTCCTGCTCCCGGCAAAGAAACCGTGTTCAACAGCACTCAAACAAAATCATACAATACTAACATACAAAAATATGAGTGTATCTCTAATGTGCTCTAACACTACCTGGATTTTTCTTCCAAAGACCAAAGAGGAACACACACAGTGGCTTCACTAACTATAAAAAGCACTGAGCAGTCTGTGTTTTTTGTTCAGCACCAGAAAACATCAAATCTGACATTTGCTTATGTGAAAGTGCCACAGGTTATTACTCTTAAGACTCCCCTGCTTTCTCTGATTTTCTCTGATAGAGGTTATTATTAGCAGCAGGCACTTGTTATTCCCCTGTGGGGCATGTATTGTCGCTCCCTCTCTACCCCACAGATGGTACTTTGCGTCATTGGGTTTGCTTTCCTAAACCACACAGAGCCACTGCAGCGATACAAGGGAAACCCTCACTGCATTGGCATTCCTTTGAGCATGCCTCTCACACCACATCACATGGGCTGGACCAGAAAAATGTTGACTTTTCACAGTCATTCTATTCAAGCATGGCTGAGCTTGACCTAATAGGCTGGGGTCTTTTATACTTTTTACTTTTATGTAACAGCCTTTTCAGCCCCAGCATTTTTAGCTCAAGACACTTTAGAGAGTTTGAAGCCGCCCTGTATTTGGAAAAAAAACCAAACAAAAAAACTGCTGAATGAGTTTTATTCCAAACCACTGCATGTTTATATTGGAATGAAAATAATTGCCTCAAGTCGTCATTCTTTATGTAGTTTGTAAGTCCCAGCAGAGGGCTTAACATTCCTGCCATTCTTTTTAAAGCTCTAGCGTTTATTTACAGCATGTCATTTTCTAGGAGTTGCTGTCACTTCCATCAAATGTTGGATTTCTCTCAGTGGAAACAAAGTGTTCTTTAAGGTGCCCTGTGGACATTTTAACCATTTGTGATGATGAAGAGCAAAGACATCTCTGATTATTGAAGGCGAGTCATGCATATTAAACGCACAATATTTAATTCTCTGACTCCAGGGGGCTCTCAATCAAAACAGTAACAAAAGACTGAGGGTTTTTTTTTTTTTTTTTTTTTTTTTTTTTTTAACATCGTGGAGTAGCATGGGATCATGGGGGTTGTTGTCTTCACCACTGTTGGCATTGTTGCATTCGGGGTTACGTAAGTTTTAGTCGTTCATTTTCCCGGGAACCAAATTAGGTGTCTTCCTCTCTAAAACCCACTGATTAAATTGGGTAAAAACACTGAATAAATCAGTTTCATGCTAAAAATCTCCAGAAGCTGTTAGACAGTCACAAGACGTCTCGGAGGGGCCTGTGAGCTGAGCTGCCACTAAGGTTTCCTCAGCTTGTTTCTGCAGTTAAGATATATAGTTAAAAGCGACCAAAATCTAAAAAGCATAATATTAAAATGTGGCATAGTAGTGGTAGACAACCCAACTTCCTGGGAATATACTGCCCCCTCTCTCTTTGGAGTATTTAGCACATAGCCCCTTTAATCAGTTATTATATTATCCAAAATATCAGAAATTAGGACAAATTTTACTATTTGAAAGTCAGTGTTGTACGAGTGTAAAAAAACAGTCTCCTCTGATCAAAGGAGAAAGAAGAGTAACCAAAAGGCAGCACCCAAATAGCCCACAGCGTAAAAATAAAGCATAACTTAACAACAGTACGTTTGTATCTGTATTTTCTTAACAATGAACACCCATTGTGTATCTCTTGAAGAAATCTACTGTGTGTTTGTGTGGATTCACAAAAGAGTTGTTGTTTGTCTTTGACTGCAGACGCAGAGTGCAGAGTAAAACATACACTATTTGTTAATTATGATAGCCTCAAGCTGTTTGTCTGATAAGCACCCAAGGCTGCAGCCTTGATGACATGTTGTCATGTGAGGCTTCATCTCTGTCACATGTACCATCAAGTCCACCCAGAGAGGAGTCAGCAGTAACGATACTTGCTTTTTTCCTCATGTATTTGGTCATTTAGTTGTAGAGCATAAGGTTACACCTTTTGATTGCTCATTCTCAAACTGGAAACTACCTGACTTTCAAACGAAATAACCAGTGATTTTCATTTAAAGGAAGATTCATTTTCATTCTTGTTTTTTCACAGATGGGTGTTTCACCGGTCCTGGTGGGGCCTCTGTTCTGTCATACACTCAATTATCACTGAATACATTTCTGTGTACCATGTGCCTGTCTGTTAGTCTAGTGTTGAGTGTTTAAGAGGATTAAAATTGTCATATTTTGCTGCATTGTAGTTGTAATTTTGCATCATCAGAGACTGTAAACAAAGCAGTATACTCCCCACGCCCCGTGCTTGATTTGAAGTTTGATATTCTGGATGGCTTTTAGTATTCCCCACCAGAAATGAGGCAAAAACAATGAATAATGCAAAATGAGGATGAGACAGGTTCTCATCATACTTGACTTTACATAACAAAACTGAGTGCTGGCTATTTAAGGCTCCATTCTGCAACATTTGCAACTGAGGAGCACAGCTGTGTCAGAATCAATTATTAATGAAGTTATGGCTTTTTATTCATCATTTGTCCCCTGTGTCGCCAAACCCAGTGAATCACACGGTGTGAGAGAATGGGAGCATTTTTTTGTCCCTTGGCACCGCGGCACATGACATCTTGTTCCAGTTAAACTGCACTGTAAAAAAAAAACAAAAGCAGTTTAAGTGGTCATTTGACATTTTCAGTGCTAAATAAGCAGCTGTCGCCATAGTGTTTCTTCACTGCATTTCCCATAGTTGACACAGTAATATAATACTAGTGCTATGATATGCATTTTCTGCATTAGTTTTAGCTAGGTGTTCCTTACAAACTGGCAACTGAGTGAAACTGGGAGGAAATTCCAATTTCTGAGTGAATGTGACGGGTTTCAGGAAGGTATGTAGAGCACAGTTGTAAATTACAACACATCATCACTGAAATAACTCCAGGAATGCAGTGACTGTTACATAATGATGACACATTAAATAAAAGATCATCCAAAGTGGGGAATGCAACTTTAAATCTCCTCTCAAAAATGCTAACAAACTTCTGAGCCATTTTCTAATTTGTTATCCGTCTCCCACAGCAGGAGGTGAGACTGTGTTGTGTTGCTTGTTTGTTGGCTTGTTTGCTGTCTGTGGCTGAAATCTGATAATCGGTCTGTGGGCCACAGCTGTTGGCCTACCTTCCTGCCACAGCTGCACTGCGTATATCATCAAGGGCTATTAGCCGCCAGCGGATTAGCCCCCGGACCAGGCTCTGCTCCGGCACCCTGATCCCCCCTCCTGCTCCTCCCCAGATTTAGGTGAGGAAGAGTGGGTCAGTGTTCACATCTGCCTGCTGCTTTCCTCACACGGATGGATGGTGTTAAAGTCTCCCTCCACCGACAGCCATTTTAATCTCTAACAGGGCACAGCGTGCTGTCTGTGAAGCCTGGACACATTTACATGACACTTTCTGAAGTCTTTACTTATTTTGTCCACATTTCCAGTACAGTATGTAACAATGTTTATTAGCCATGCTGGTGAAATTGTCTTCGGGCTGTTAGTTGGCCTGCCACTTTCACACCAGTCAAATATCTCAACAACTATTCAATGGATTGCCATGAAATTTTGTACAGACATTCATGGTTTCCAGAGCATGAATCCCACAAACTTTGGTGAACAACTGACTTTTCCTCCAGTGCCAACATGAGGTTAACATTTGTGGTTTTGAGTGAAATGTTTCAACAAGTATTGGATGGGTTGCCTTGACATTTTGGCACAGACACTCATGTTCCCCTCGGGGTGAAATGTAATGACTTTGACTTTGAATGACATTCCCATCAGCCTCAGCTGTACTTTCTATTTAATGCAAAGTAGCAACTGTTAGCATGATAACATCTCAGGCTGTGACTCAAAATTATTTTCATTACAGGTATGTTTTCCCAATAACTGCATGCTGTAAGAAAATTTTGTTTGTCCATAAAAACGTTTTAAGATTATAATAAAATTATCATAATTGTCTATTAGTTAATCATTCAGTTAATCATTGCAGCTCTACTAATATGCTAAACTAAGATGGTGAATATTATTCCTGCAGTATGTTGCCATGGTTACAGAGAGAATATTAACATGCTAATGTTAGCATGTAGCTCAAAGCATTACTGTGCATTGAACACAGCCTCATGGAGTGGCTATCATGGCTGTAAACTCTTTGTCTCAGTCCTGAGTGATCGTCATTTTCAGTTCAAAACACCATCAGACACATATGATGACAAAATCATCATCTTGGATACATAGAGTGTTGAATGTATGTAGTTCAGCTATAAAAAAAAAAAAGCAGGCACAGATGCTCTTCATCCTCCTTTGTTTGTCTTTTGTGGCTGTTTGTTCTTCTTGAGTGATTATATCAGCGCAGTGGTAACATCGTTGTCCTCAAGGATGGCCCTGTAGAACCAGGAGACAGTGTCGTCCTGTGACGGCTGGCTGTCTTGTTGTCTCCTGAGGGGTAAACAGTGCATCTCTGTCTGTGAACTTTGTGTGTGTGTGTGTGTGTGCATGTATGCGTGTGCCACGGCTAAACAATTGCTACGGCCTTTCAATGTCAAATTTGAATGCTACCTTTCCCAGAACAGCCAAGTGCCTGCTGAGATCATTCAGGCTCGCATGAAAGGCATTGACAGTCCTTCAAGACAAGTTGTTTACAGCTTTTCCTAATGCCATTTAATGTCAATGAAAAGTGTTGCATCGCTTCCCTTTCTACATCATGACAGCGGCTGTCAAAGCTACTGTCACTCTCCTCTGAAAATGGGAAATCCAAATGGAAATGGGTATTAACACAATTCCACAAGTGGTTAAAGCTTTTTTTGGTTGCCACAGTAAAGGCTTATTTCTGTTCCTCTGTATGTCCAGTTGCTCAAATGTCTGAACATCCAAATGGCCCGTGGGAGTGGACACACCTGTGGTTTTGGAATAGCTGGCCTCTCACCCAGCGGAGTCCCATAAAGTGTGAAATTTGAGACTCATCTGCAGAAAAACTTCAAGGAATGCCATAAAGCGCTCTGCAGAGTCCTCGCCTGTGACTTTGGCCCAGGACTCATGACTGAGCGGCGTTCAGAAACGTTACTCAGAGGCTAAATAATGTTACTTCTTGTTGTGCATGTTTATCAAGGGCGCACATTCCTTGGCGGCGTGCCCTGAAGATTTACAACGCGGGTGGCTGGTTGGTAGGAAGCGGAGCTGGCAGTCTTATCAGCTGATCAATGATAAGCAAGATTAGTGATAAAAGCTTGGAGTAGTTTATTTTAGCTTTTCTTTGATCGACCTACACAGCGCTGGTCTGCTACAAAAGACAAGTCTTGTTCTTTTCGCCAGCTCATCTAGTGTAGTATTTCTCCTTTATTGTGTTATAAAAGATCAATACTCAAACACTCAGTGTATTTAATGTTGACATATGAAGCCAGATTTTCTATCATTGTTTGACCTGTATTGAAACAGCTTCAACTTCAATAATGCTGTGTTTGTTATATGTGTTTTTGATTAACAGGATGGCAACACTGGTTTCAAAATAACAAAAAACATTACAAGATCCTTAGTAGTTTAGGGCTATAAACAGCAGTTATTCTCATGACTGATTAACCATTTAATTAGTCCCTTGATTGATTGATTAGTTGTTTGGTCCAAAAATAGTCAAAATCAAATCTAAATCTTTATTTCACAATGGTTTTTTATCATGAGCACATCAATATTTGTTTTGTTCAAGTGGAGCGGTTTCACTTTTTTGAGGTTTGTGGGTTAAGAAGACTCATTTCTGTTCTCTGTTTGAACTGGAAGTTAACAGGAAGCCTCTCAGTGATGAACAGATTCATGTACCTGCTGTATCTGCACCTGCTGGTCTGTTGGTGTTCAGGATTAGGTGTGGTGCTGAAATGATTTGTCAGTTTGTTCACTTAGGTGAGTAATGGATTCTAATCTTAAGGAGTGATGAATGGTTTTAGTGATGTAATAAAACCAAGCATTTTCTGATTTCATCAGCTTTATTTTATCATAAATCAATAGTTTTGGTTTTTGGTTGTTGCTCAGGAAGACACTACTTCAGCCTTGATGTGGTCATGTTGAGATTTGTCAATAGATCTAAAAACAATTAGCTTATTAATTGCTTTGTTGATGGATGGAAAGTTAATTGGCAACTCTTGCCAAACCTAACTTCTGTGAGGATTTCTTTATCTCATGTGGTAGCAAACTGAATATTTGGTGGTTTTGGGCTGTTCATCAAACAAAACAAGTGAGTTTAAGATGTCACTGCAGACATTTTTCACTGTTTTGTGTCATTTTATTGACCAAACAAATAATAATGTAATCATGAAAAATAATCTACAGATTATTCCACAATGAAAATAATAGTTAGTTGCAGTTGTATTTGTCATTTTTTGGCATTTCTTGGACTAAATGGTTTATCAGAACCACAATAACAACACAGCATTTGGTTAAAAAATTAGTCATAGCCCTGAATAGAAAGTGGTTTTGACAGTTTTGAGGTTCAGATTTGTCCGGAAACAGACAGTCTCTTTGCTCTGCTGCTGTTTTCTTACTGAGAAGAGGATGCTCTCTGTCATTTTTTAATCATCAGCTGTGAGTTCCTCCCACTATTCTCCTGTTGACGGCTGTTAATAACCAGAATAATCTAACATCTGCTTCACATGATTAATGGTTTCCTGACTGGTAAACATAATACAGATAAAGGTATGCTACTTGTTTGATGTTAGGTGAGTATAGTCTACTGCAGCAGCGTGTGGGTGTGATTGTGAAAACATGCACGTTGCACAAAGCAAGTGGTGGGCTGAGTGAGAGCAAGCATCGCAGAGGGAAGCCGCCAAATGATGTGTGAATGTAACACTGCTGCATGCATGGCTTGACTCTCCGCCAGCCGTACGCATGCGCCTCAGCTCCTGCGATGAGTCTCTGGAGATGAGCTGCGAGATGCAGAGTCCTTGCAGCTCAGAAAAGTTGGCTTTATCCACTGTGTGGCCTCACCAGACTCGCCACAGAGAAGCACACAGCTGAGCAGCTCATTTCTCTCTCTGGGAGGGCAGGGCCGGAAGCTAATAGCAGCAATATATAATGGAGCAATCTCTGACTTGTATTGACTTCACTTAGCGGCCAATAACATTAGCAGGTCAAGATTTGTATAATAGATACAAGCATGGAAGCTAATTAGAGCAGATATCCAACATAAACTACCAGAGAGGACTGTATCAGAAGGGCATCCTGGTGATTTTGCATGTTTTAGCTCATAAACAACATATTGTTCCATTTACCAACTCATCCCATAGATTTAGCAGCTAGTGCTTTCACTTCATTTCGGCACAAAATGAAACTCAGCATTATTGGTTGTCAGAGTAACATTATCATCACATGGCAGTGCCGTTGAGAGCAGGGGTGGTTGAAATTGTGGTTTGGACTTCCTTGTGGGACATTCAAATGCTAATGAGAGGTTGCCACAGATGGGAACTGAGAGTTGGCTGCAAAAAGGCAATGCATCTATGAAATTTGTCACTGGAAAATCTAATCTGTTAGACAGAGAGGGCTGTGCATGACAGGCTGAATATCATATCATGATCTATTTTAAATTTCATGGTAAAAAAATGGTGTTTGATTGTATTATTAAGTCAGAGCTTGGCTTCGCATTAGGACAGGGGTTATATTACATACGAGATCTAATATAATACAACCAGCTATTGTGTATTAAAAGCTGTGTAGATGGGTAGGTCAAGCACTGAGTGGGAAAGTAAGCAGTGGCATTGATTGCACTGCAGCTGGTTGTATCTGATGGTAATAGAAATGTTTGTGGGCAGTTGAAAGTTCGGGTTTGTATTGTAGGTGATGCAAAACAAATTTCAGATCAGTCTGACCTTAAAATTAAATCAAATGCAATTTAGCTATCTCTGGAGAACAGTCAGCAGTAGTATTGTACAGTATGCATGATTTGTATTTAAGGTAGTAGAACTTCCCTTTAGTGATGCTTGCCTTTTAACCTCTGTTGCTAATATTAAGGTCACACTGCGGGTTTCTCACTTGTGACACCGCCCTACGTTGTGGATTAGTTTAAAAATGTTTGTAGGTAGATTTTTTTGTTGCAAATCAAAAAGTATGGACTCGGGTGAAGTTTAAATGGCAGTATATGGCCATTGTTGCCATTTGCCAAGATCACTTGGAACATAATGTAGAAATACGAATGCACAAGGAGGTAAAAAGCTTTGTTAGTACAGTCCATTCAGAAGAAGATTGATGTTTGGGATCCTTATTAACTTCAAAACTCTGAAAAAGATGTAGTCTCACTTAATCCTTAATCCAGTTGTCGTGTCAGATACACTACATCGGTCATGTGGTCGTCCTGATACACCTCTTAACCAAAACCAAAACCACTGGCAGTCGATCACTCTCTTTCAGTACCGTGTATGTGTGTGTATGTGTGTGACAAATAGGCCATCTGACCTCAGCCGCTTTTGGAATTGTTACATCCTCTCATTTTTCCCATTCCGCAGGCCCGGAGAAAGGGATGTGCATTTGTTTCCTGCCAATGAAAACGGCTCCCCACCCTTCCTGCTTGAGTCATGCCACATAGACTCGACAGACAAAATCACTTGACACACAGACTTATCTTTTCTGTGACTTCTTCATTCTGACAGAACAAGCAAAACAATTTTTTGGTGTGTATTTTATCGCAGCAGTTGTGTAATTGTGAGCCAGACAGGAAATGAGAATGCATGTGTACAAGGAAGCGGAAATAAAACAAAAAACTGATGATGGTCACTCACTTTCCCTCCAAAAATACCCCCGCTGATGGTTTTTAGCCTCTTGTTTTGGCTCTGGGGAAGTCCTTTGATAATTGTGCCCCTTCCTGTTTTCTTCTTCTTCTAGGAAAGAACTTGCATATTAGCAGTTCTGAGGACTTGAGTGTCCATCTCTTTTGGGTTGAGAGCAAAATTTGCCACAGTGGCACAGCTGAATCCCAGAGAGCTGCTGACAAACAGGGAGCTGGCCGGTTAGTCAGAGCAGCTTCCCGCAATCTCCACGTTGAAGAATGTTGAGCCGACGCGTGAGACGGCCAGATCACATCTCCTTGGTAACCGCACAGTCGTCCGCCGGTGTGATGCCAAACGTCGGGCCGCAGGAGAAGCTGAGCTGGGGAAGGATGAGTCCAGGGGAGGAAATGAGAAAGACGACTTAGCGTGCCATAGAAGTGACATGAGCAGGAGTCTCAAGAGTGGATCAGCGAATCAAGAAAAACACTTCCCAGACAGCCAAAGAGCGTGTTGTTTTTACTCTTCAGCTGTCAGCAGAGAGCAGTTGGTGTCATTAGACGGAGTGCTGCCGACCCAGGACAGGACACTGTCAAGCCTGGCCGCTTCCTGCTTCCTGTCAAAGGACGGCTGCAGGGGAAACAACAGGGCTGCTGAGGGAGGATAAGGCCTCGGGCAGGAAGCGTGAAGCTGAGACAGCCTCCAGTCAGTCATGACCAGTCACTTCAGCCACTGATTTCCCCCCCTGAGGGTTGCAGTTGTTTAGGAACCAGAGAGTCAGCCCCCATTAACCTTGTTGGTCACATGGGTCATGCTTTGGTCCTTTTTGAGCTTATTTTTTGCCACTTTAATTTTTTTTCATTTATTGTTTAGTCTAAAAAGGTCCGGAAACAGTGATAAATATTGATTTCCCACAGTCCAGGTATGGGGATTTGATACTTTTATAATAGTAAACTGAATATTTTTCAGTTTTAAAACTGTTGGTTGGGCAGAACAAGCAGTTTAAAGCAAAGATGGCATGCACTGGTAAGAGTGTTCTGTGCCCAGAATGTGTTAAAATTATATTAATACTTAAAACAAGCCTTAGTATTTGTAGGTATGAATCCACCCAACCCTCTGAAATACCAGAGATGAGTCTTCAGCCTCCTCATTTTTAATATGACATATTTCAAGGACAGTCATTTCTGAACTTTGGTGCAGACGCTGGTGACAAAGTGTCTTCATACTGAGGCGCCATGCACGGCCACCACCCTTCACCTCCCTTAACTTGGCTCTTGACCTCTTTGGCTCCATCTCTGACAGATTTCCAACTTAAAAGCATCCTGACACTGACATGTTAACTTTCACAGCACAAATGGTTCTTCTGGATAGATGTTTCTCAGAGAAATAGCACATGGCCGTGAAACATACTTTATTCTTTACTTCATTTTCTCAGCAGCACTAAATAAATCAGCTCATATGCATCACTTGCTTTGGGGTGGAAAGACGAGCGACCGCAGATGTTTTGGCATTGTCACACTTGCTAATCCCCCTGGGTTGAGTGGGAGCTTGCAATTGGTTGCTGGCAGTTAAAAACAATCCTTTGACTATATTCAATAGTTGTCGGCCTTTTGGAAAGCAGAGTTTGGATGCATTCTTGCCTGTTGCCAAGGGTTTGCAAAGACTGTGTGCCAAGACAGCGCTATTTCATTGATTTTTTTTTTCTCTCCCGGAAAAGCTGAGAGAAAACAGCTCTAACAAAGCGTCTGTCCAAGTTACGTAGTGCTGGCCAAGGAAGAAGATATTTATCATTTATCTTCTGTAAGAATTCATTGGGATTTTGAATCAATGTGCTCCGTCTAACGTAAAGTAGTTACTAAATGAGATTTATTTAGATTGCATAATATATGCATGTATGAACCATGTAATTAAAATCTAAAACTAGAAGGAAAAAGGTGAATCTGTTAAAGCTCGTTCACATTATAGCTGAATATTTAATTAAGAGCACAGGCAGAGTGGATTATGGGTGACCCTTGTGTGGATGGTGCCAGCTGCTCTCAACATGAGCACCACAAAGGTCAATCTGCCTGCTCAGCCTGTGTGTTGTGCTCTTCATACTAATCAGCACACAACTACAGCCTCAGAATAATCACAGATTGAGGTTTCAGTTTGGAGGCGTTTTAACTGTAGACTGATTCAGGCGGGTTTGGCTTGTTGCAAAGAAGCGACTTGAGACCTTGGCTCTTAATGAGCTGTAATGAGCTGTAAATGGCTGTAATTTCTGTTTGAAAAGAACTGAAACAATTAATCAATTATCAAATTTTCTGTTCATCAATGGACTTATTATTCCAGCCCTACATTTTTGAAAAATCTGATTATTAACCAAAGAGAAATACATCATGTTATGCTTACTTCAAGCATGTAGTACTTCTCCATCATTGCTAGGCACTAGCTTTAGCAGTCAGGAGAGACAAGAGAGTAAAGCTGGAGGAGGAAATTACATTGTGTCGGCCTCTTTTATAGGAAAGCTGACACAATCTGCCAGCCAATATTGGAGTAATGATATAGAGACCTCTGAGGATAACACTGAAAGAGAGTTTACATACTGTTTGAAGATTGTCATTATAGTAATTTTCAAAATAATATATACAGAGATAATATCGGCCAAGATAATGGGAGTGAAAATTTTCATTTTGGGCCACTGTTTAGGTAAACAGGCACAGGACTGAGCAGTGAGGCAGTGTGAGCATGTACTGGGCAGCAGAGTGTGTTCCCATGTGCAGGGGGATCAAAGGGCTCGGGCCTGGCGGAGAGAGCCCTGCGGCGACAAACTACTGCTGCCATAATTGGGGAAGAGCCATGTAAAACTGTCCAGAGGAGGCCAAGGACAGCTTAATTATGTTGTGAAATTTAATTAGCCCACTATTGTGTGTGTGCCTCTGCTCTTAACCGGCTGACCTTGATGTAATGGTGTTTTTGCTGGTGTTTATCATCTATTACGAGCAAACATGGCACAGTTATGGTTACATTCCCTGTGGTTGGAATGGGCTGGGTATGAAATATTGGTGCTGTCAGGACAGATTTATTGTGAAAACCACAGATACTGGCTCAAATTTGAAATCGTTTAGCTGAGACAGGTAACGCCAGCGCGCATTGTTTTTCCTGAGCGTATCAAGTCTCCCTCCTGTTTCAGCCTTTCCTGCAGTAAATGAAATAATAATAGATGTCACACAGACAGATGGTGTTCAGTGTGACAGGCGATTTTCATATTGTTGATGTGCTGTGCGCTGAGAAGTGTCTCCAGTATTGTTGTAGCTGCACTCTCAATAAGAAGTCCTGCAGCAGTAAACTCTCATATTCTCCAACAAGTAAACATCCTCCTTTCATTTTATCACTGAGCCTTTGCTGATGGTAATCGGGGAAATACAGTGGGTAAATAACTGCTGGACAGTTGATTACAGAGAAAGTGCTGTGCTGCAGAAAAACTTGGGGGATTTATCACTAGATAAAACATATTTTGGATAGATGGCAGTGGTGGTCAAATTGAATGGGAGTTTTATATTGATAGCAGCATGCGAGTAAAAACCCATTGATTAGGATTCACTGTTTTTATTGGGTGTGCAGCCGTTGTAGATCCTGGACACGGTTATATTTGTGATTGGCTCCATGATCATTTCCAGTAAGTGTTGCAGGTTGTGTATAATGCGCCTCAGACTGCAGCTGTTGCACCAAAACAGTCAGAAAAAAGCATTTTTAACCAACAAATGGCAGATTATCTGGTGTGGTAACAGTGGTGTATGTGGTAAATAAATTACAGTATTTGGGTTTTAGATGGGGTTCACACAATCACCAGGCTTAATACAGTGTAACTGTTACCTGCCATCTCCTTCTGTTTTTATCACCCGATTTATTCACTCCAAAAAACAGCACATTGTCGTAGTTTGAAGCTTTTTATTTTACTTTAAAACAATCATCAGTGCAGTCAAAAGTGTCAAGAAACAACAACAAAATGCAGCAATCATGTAAACAACTTTTTAGAAGCTGTTGATAGAAGGATTATATCTGCTCTACTGATAGCAAATTCCTCCGTTATTATTCCCTGTAATTAAAGAATCACGATCCTTATTTACTGAGAATTTTACTTACTAAGAAGTGCAGAGTTTTTTAAGGGATAAAACAACGAAGGAAAAATGGCACAACTTACAAAAACACAGTCCAAAACAGTGCACAAAGGACAGGCTGTGAAACTGTGAAACTTGCACATAAGAGGGCCATCTAGAGAGATTTAAAAGGAAATGTGGACGAAATAATAAGAAGGAAAGAGCAATGGGATGAAAGTGGAATCGAACTGATCAAGAAGATGATAACAAGAAAGGTTTTAAAAAAAAGGGCTGTAAAATCTAACAGGATATAATAAAATGCTGAGTTAAGAGGTTATTAAAATATAACATTTCACTTAATTCAGGATATCAGCAAAACTCCCAGATGTATTTTACTTATCGAGCCACAAATCAACCATGAAATAGTGTCATCCAAGCTGCTCAGTTTCACTCACCAGCTCTGAGATTAGAGGACTGAAATGTCAGGTGGTGATGTGATTTCTAACTGATGTGAATGATGAGGTGTGCTTGAACATGGTGTAACTTCAGATGTAGTTGTTGGCGTGAGCTGAGTTTGGATTATGTTTATTAAGATGAATTTTCCTCATGCAAAGCAGCTTTTTGTGTGTGTTGAAGTCTAAATCAGTTCAAGGGTCACACTAGTGTGCGGATTTTGTCTTAAATAGCTTTGTGGGATTTTCTCTAAATATAGATAGGCACTATGGTTGAATGAGCAGCTACTACCATGAGTGCTACGATCTACAGCGTCTTGAAGAGTTTTTCTATTTATATTGGTCATTATTTTAACTCCCTGACGCTTTGGTCTCTGAACTCTGGAGCATTAATCTCTGAAAGTGCAGGGAAAGTGAGACAGATAACTCGCCGTAACAATGGGTCAGCTGCAGTGTTTATTTTTCTAGCGTTTAAATGTTTCATTGTGAATAATTATCATAATAAATAGCCTAAGCATGATGAAATTGGACACATTGCCTATTTATTTTGCCTTTTAGGGAACACAAAGGGTTTTCTCCAGCAGCCAGCAGTGTTGAAATAATGATTTATGCCACATTCAGGTCAAGCACTGTACTGTGAGCACTCTGTCTACATTAGCTTTATGGAGTATGCATGCTTTGAATGACTGAGCAACTATTATCTCTTATGCCCTAAATTCTTCAGGTCTGCCACAACGTTAAAACAAAGGGCTTGAATCTCAAAAATATCTTTGCTGTCTCTGTCTCTTTGATGTGATTGTTTCCAGTAATTTAAAAGCTTCCTCTTTTCGTCTTTTCTCAGGCATTGGACCAGGATCGGACTTCCCTGCAGAAGGTGAAGAAATCAGTGAAGGCTATCTACAGTTCAGGACAAGGTGAGACTGGTCTGCTTCTAAATTTATCACGCCCAAATGCGCTTTAGCCGACAGTTGGGCACACACTCGCAACCCTTTCTAAAAGAAATCTCAAGAGGAAAAGCCCAGGATTTCTTAAATATCTTTAATAGAAATGAGGATTGTTGTTTCTTTTTTCCTTGTCTGGAACATTTTGCCTTTTGTGGGACAGATGGTGTTTTATGTGTGTATCCAGGCTTTCCCAGAAACCAACACCTGAGTTTGTTTTGCTCGTTGCTGTGACATGGATCCTCAGTAATTTTCCACTGAATACTTTTGAGTGCAGCCTCCTCCCTGTAAATTGACAGTTTCAGATGTTTGTCCCACAAAAAGGTTTGTTTGTTCTCCACAGAAAATACAGTTTATTTTACTCTCATTGTGACGTTTAGGATGATGAACTGCAAAAGTCTAAAAATACAACTGAAACAACTCTAAGCGAACTGTCTGAAAAGTTAGCTACCAGCTGCAGTAGTTAGTTATTTTGGATAGATCTAGTTATTGAGACAAATGTGTGTCTCCTGAAATAGAAATAAGAATTGGATGTTTGTGTATCCTGACATTCAAAAGAAATTAATTTTTGAACAATTCCAACATACACACAGCTCTCCAGACATTCAAATTTTTCATATTTTATTAATTCTGTATGAATAAAATCCTTAAGTTATAAGATTTCCTTTCTGGTTGATTTGGCAAGAGCAGTTAAACACTATAGCCCCCAAATTTCTGGGGGCAGGAAACACTCCATCAAAAATACAATAGAGGAGCAACTGGTGTATCTGTTTACAGTGCAGCCAAACAAATGCACATTGTTTTAATGAGGAAGTCAGTCTGAAATGTGCATCTATAACAATTGCTGTCAGAACTAATCCTGGTGACAAATAGTTTAAGTTATTTGTGACAGCTTCACAATAAAAAACACTCTGTGTTTTGTCAGTCACATACTTTGAGTATGAGGCAGCAGCAGTAGGAAATGTTGGGTTTGCATTTACAGTAACTTAATACAGCTTTCATGTGTCTTTAGGAGAGAGGACAGTGAACAGTCAGGCTGATATCAATGAGATAATATTAAAAACAGCAACACTGGATTGCACGCATGCACTCTCCCTGTGAATCTCTCATGCATTGGGAAACAGTTTTAATCCAGTGTGGGAATGGCAGATCCTGCCACCACTGATAGAACGGACCATCTAGAGAGGTAAATACTGAATGTGAAGACACTGAGTGTATGTTGTGAGAAAATTTTAAGAATAATAACTGAAAGAAATATTGAATCTTGTATATATTTAATTGATTGTCCCATAAAATTATTACCACCTGGTTGGTATGAACTTAAAATTCCCAGAAAGATAAAAAAATAAATCAATAAACAGAGGACATGACCTCATTGTCCTCCATGGTAACTACAGCCCCGTTTGGACTGTATTTGAGTTTCCAGTATGACATAAGTTCTCTACAGGGTGCTTGTCTCACCTGACCTCCCTCTCAGGACTCTTCTCTAGATCTGGCAACAGTCTAAACATCTCTCCCCCTCCAGCTCCTCTCCACCTCTGACTTTAACGACAAGGACAGATGGATGCTGCTGTTTGACCGACAGCTCCCGCGGAGTTTCACAGACCAGGGGAGACGCACGTCTTGTTACGCTGACATTTACTATGTATTAATATGATTTACCTTCTCAAAATTTATAAAACTAAAGTCTCTCAGGAGCAGCGCTGATCAAAAATCGCGGGTTAAGGTCACATGTGGCTGTATCGCTTGTGTTGCTGCACTGATGAGGGAAGTTTCCACTGAAGGATCTGTTGAGAATTTCTCCCACATCTGTGTTATTATGAATATCCACAGGAATTAGAAGATTTATAAACCTTTTCGTTTCTGGTGTTTGTCTCTGTTACTATCGAGAACAAAGAGGAACAGAGATCAGTATTACTGAATTATTTTCTTTCTCCTCAGATCATTTTTTCTTTCTTTCTATTCTTTCCTTACACATCTTAAACTCCTTACATCTTGCCACAGCAGTAAGCTGAAGTTCTGGACATTCTTTTTTAGCTTAAATGATAATAACTTTAATTATTACATGTTTGAAAACAACACTTACTTACTTATATATAAAGTATATAAAGGTTTTTCTCTACACACCTTTTTTCCATTTAAGAGCTCTCAATATTACAAGACCTGTGGCTGAAAACTGAAATGAAACAGGACCTATGTGATTAAAGAACGAGTAAAAAAAAGATCAATCTGATCAGACATGTGGTGCCAACTTTTGGTACTTGACAGGTCAGCTCAGTGTCTGTGTAATTGTCCCTACGAACTACCTTTGTGTCCAAAACACTGCAGTGTACTATGTGAGGATGTTTTATAGACCACAGGCCTTATCCACTCCTTCTCTACTTTTCATACTAATCATCAGACAGAGGTACTAGTTGACCTCTCTTCCTCTTTTCTGTCCAACTCAGACCACGTTCAAAATGAAGAAAACTACGCCCAAGCTCTGGACAAATTTGGCAGCAACTTCATCAGCCGGGACAACCCTGACCTGGGGACGGCCTTTGTCAAGTTCTCCTCCCTCACCAAGGAGCTTTCTGCCCTGCTGAAGAACCTGGTGAGTCCGACATGTTGACACTCACACCATCATTAAAATGAATTGCTTGGAGAGCCTGTCCCACTGAATGCTCCGGCCTTTTACTGGGTCCTCACAGGGGAAGAAATTCTCCATCGAGTGCTTTGTTTTTCTTGTCCTCACTTGTGTAAGTGGTTTAGGATTTGGGTTTAAGGTTAAGATTAGGATTAGGTTTACATCAGGTTAAGGTTAGGGATGTAAGGGAGAAGAGACCAAAACATTGTAAAACTGGTTGCCTACAGGATCCAGCTGAATAATAAGTGTTCATCAATCTCTACACTTGTACAAAACTTGTAATAAAAATCACCCACACAGTCAAAATTGTCATCACAGCCGGACAGTATAGCTGACTCTGGCTAAATCTACCTCTGAGCCTTGTATTGCTTTTTCCAGTTGGGGCTCTTATCTGCCTGCCGTGGATTTCCCCTGACGTTTCTTTTGAATAATGTGTCCTGTTTGAATCCTCTGTGAGTGATTGTTGTTGGAAGAAGAGCCAGTCCCCGTTCTCTCCCTCTCTTCCTGTGTGGCTGACAGCGAGATTAGACTCCATAAATACACTTGGCAGCACCAGGAACAACTGTGTGTGTGTGTGTCCATTTGGAAACCTTCTTAAATCACCCACCTGTCGGCGCTACCTGCATATTGCGGGAGAGTGAAATTATCTCCATCCATTCCCCTCTTCATCTCTCCATTTTCCTCTCTCTTGACTCTTTTTTCCATTTTGAGTATTTTATCGAGTGAGTTTTTAGACTTCAATAACTTTGCCCTGAGGGCTGCTGGTATGTGCGTGCATTACAAATGAGTATTGATGAATAGAGCTTGTCCTAGATGTCCTACATGTGTTATCGGCTAAAATGTAAGGATTTTATCAACAAATTCAACCAGGATGGTGCCAGATTTTCTGCCCGCTTCTGTGTGTGCATTTCCTCTCTGAGAATGGTATCGTAAGAGAAAGTGAAAGAGACAGTGGCAGTTTTCCAGGATGGGCTGTTAGAGCACACCGGCAGTCAGCCAGTGCAAGATTGATTCTGACGTTGGCCATATGCAAGACAGGCACTTAAGAAGCACATTAGCGCCCATTAAGCGTTGTTTACTTCCTTGACCGCTGCTGTGTGTGTCTGTGTGGACTTGGATAAAGGCAACAGGGACTTAAATGCTTAGTACTGTTGTAAATGACCTTGCTGATCCTAATGGTTAGAGCTGCTGAGCATAGCTGTGGCAACCCGAGCTGTTGGCAACGTCAAACTTTTGCTAATTCTTCAATAGAATAACTTGCACTTGTGCTGTTTTTGGCAGGACTTTTGCTATTGTTTTTGCTGATTTCTTCAATCAGCAGCAGCAGGAATGTGTTGATGCGATGCTCTGTAGGTTAAAAGATGAGGCTGGTGTTATTCTATATATTTCTCATTGTCAACAAATCCCATTAAAAGGCCAAAACCAACAATGTGCTCATCTCTCTGTCAGTACTTTGCGACTTATTCTTTTGGTTTTGTGGCCCCACGAGCAACCAAATGCAGTTGAAGTTAGCAACTAGATAGTGAACATAGCATATTACTCTGCTATAGAGCTGAACTTTCCACAGGAGCTGGTGGAAACCAAAAACAGACGAAGTAGAAGAGCGAATATTGGATTTAGATTCATGAGGTGGCCAGAAATAAGGCTCCCAGTATTGTTAATGTTGCTCTGTGTCTGCTGGATGTGTAAACAGACAACTGTTTGCCAGAAACACTTTATAAGGTGATAATATGTCAATTTTGCATTTACAGCTTGTTCTGCTGGCCCCAAGGGGCTAAAAAGATCAGCTAATTCTGCTTTAAAGAGAGGTCACAGATATATAGTTTCATTTTATTAAACAGGAGTAAGTGGTGCATTTATCAGGGACTATTATCAGCTGAGGATTAATTCACATTTGGTGCTCTATCAAGTATTTTCAGCAGCAGGATTCACTTTCTTTTTGACTCTATAGCAAACATGAAAGAATTATATCAAGTTTCAGCTACACAGAGATTTTTGTTGACAGTAACAAGCTTATCACTTATTCTCCTCTCACACTGTGCCATGATATGTTACCTATGTTTGCTTGTGATCAGAGCCACATCATAACGCCCTGTGTTTCTCTTCCTCTTTGTCTCTGTGTCCTCTTCTAGCTCCAGAGCCTCAGCCACAATGTGATCTTCACCCTAGACTCGCTGCTGAAGGGCGATTTGAAAGGCGTGAAAGGGGTAAGCTTTACTGTAAAACAGTTTCTCTTCTTGCCATTTTTTTTCTCCTCTCACTTTACTCTTTCAGAAATAGATGCCTCATCAGCACATCTCTTTATTCATCTCTCAGTTTCTGTGCATGTGAGTAAGATAGAGTCAGAGGAGAGATGGAGGAGTTAGGAGCTTGGCTCTTTGTTTCAAAGATCACGTTGTAAATCTTGCAGGAATAAACACTGCCTCTGTGTTGTGCTTGAGGTGAGTGGCGAGTAACTAAGTCATGAACCCTTGATGTTCACAGTACAAGGAGGGGCGTGGTCAGGGCATAAATCGTGAGCGGAGTGAGGCATTTGCTGTGTCTCTGGTAGCGGTCCAACTCTGCAAATAACTCTGTCCCCACTGTGACCTCTTTGTAGTTTGCTGATTCTCGTCCTCCTGTGTTTCTGCAGGACATAAAGAAGCCCTTTGACAAAGCATGGAAAGACTACGAGGCCAAGTTGTAAGTGGATAATTAAAGTGTTGCTGTTGTAATACTGCATGTTTGCATCATCTAGCTCATTATAGTGTACTGAATAATGGATCAAACACTGCTAGGAATGTGCACCAATTTTGCTTGGACCCTCCAGGAGGGTTGTAGAAGTTTCTGCACACAGAGCACATTGTGAAACACAAACCTGCACACAAAGTTAGAAACATGAAGAAGAGAAGTGCATCCATTTAGTGACTTGTCTTCTCTGCTGTATCAGTACAAAGATAGAGAAGGAGAAGCGAGAGCACGCCAAGCAGCACGGGATGATCCGCACCGAGATCACCGGGGCTGAAATCGCTGAGGAGATGGAGAAGGAGCGGCGTCTCTTTCAGCTCCAGATGTGTGAGGTAGGTAATGAAATGAGCCTGTTACCTCATTTACATCTGGTGCAAGCTGGATCTTGGATGTAAATTCAGTCTGTACAAGTGTGACCTCAGTCTTAAGAAAAATATCCACCCAGCTAGTTGAAACGTTGCCTAATTCCACCTCTTCTTGCAATCCTAAGCAAGCCCAGCAAAAGCTACAAGTAGTATCAGGAGTTTGGAAGTCTTCCTGAGCAGAACATGATGTGAAAAGATAACAAGAACGTTTATTAATACTAATACTAGAGGCCCATGGAACAGACGTCATTATCAGTGTTTAACACCATGTGTAAATGAAGCCAAAAGGACAGTTTATGCGGACCATGAGCAGAAATCAGGCAGCGTAGCAGCCTCGCAATTAGCCAGGTGTTGTAATGTAACGCAGCCTTGTGCTGTGTGCTGTCCAATTATCCCTTCATGAATCACTAAATCTGCTGTCTCGCTGTGAATCACTCTGGATTATAAGTAATACCCTCATATTTATGTTGTGTTAGGTCATGTCCAGACCAGCGCTTCATCTAAAATCGTAGCCGCTTTTATTTATTGCATTGCTCTGGCCAAAAAACAAAAAAACAAAAAAGAAACAGGGATGTCCAGCAAAAAAGCTCAGCAGCCTGGTTCGACTTTTGCTGCAGCTTAACGCGACATCATCTCTTAGCGCACTCCGTCAGCCACATGCAAGCATTCCTTGTAGATTAATTGCGAACTCATGATCCTTGAAGTCGAGAAAAAAAACATTTTCGCTGTGGTAACATTTTCCATAATTGTGAAATCCCTTCTCATGTTGTATTATAAACCACTGTTCAGTGCTCTGGCCTGTGATAAGCCTTTAAACTCATGGATCTGTTATTCCTGGTGTTTCATCTTCTTTCTGGTACCTGTGGCAACAAGCCCCCACCAACGCAGTGCTACTTTCTGGTCTGAACGCCCACTTATTATTAAAATCCTATAGTACATAATATGTCCATTACCAGTTATATTTAAGTAGATTTTAAGCTTGAGCTGAGCTTTTTTTTCTCTCAGATGATTTTAATGATTTAAAGGCTGGCTGTATCACATGTGCAGGGATTACAGTTTCCCCAAAAGATACAGCTGTACTTAAATTAATTCATGAGGGTGGTGTATATATATATATATATATATATATATATACACACACACACACACACACACACACACACACACATATATATATATATATATATATATATTACAATGTTTGTATGTCAGTGGATAAGAATCAGAAAATACAGCACTAAAAGACTCATGACGTGATGAGTATACATCAGATATTTGAGCAGCTAACTCATAAACACTCATACTGTTTGCCTTTAATTTAAGTGTTTTCAGATGTTCCATTGTTTCTGTAAACTAGTCTGCCTTTGAGCATGTTGCAACACTGTTTGACACTCTTTTTGATATTAAGTCTCAAAGGCTGTACTTAAAGAAAAGTGACAGCTAGAATTAAGTGTAAAACAAATGTGAGCTCTTTATGTGCCCAAGAGAATCAGAACAAACTGTTAGAGCTCACTCTGCTTTGCCAAAAACCTCTCTAGTGGTGGGTGGTGACGCCTACGCCTTGTTCACTGTTTTATCCTGTTAGGATTTTGTACTCAAATTACATAATGGACCAATGGCTGTTCTACTGCTGTTGGTTGTGTGAATTATTCAGTACAAAACTCGCTGCAGTTCCTTTGTGCCTCTGCCATGCTGATCTGCCCTCTTCTCGGGGTGACTCAGAGGTATTTCCCTGCCCACATTTCCCACCTGTGTTCAAACGTCCTACTATGTTACAGGTCAGGCAATATGTGGCTATTTAAGTCAGGTTTATTTACCAGTTATGATTTCCAGAAAGCAAAAACATGAAATAAAAGGGATCGGATGAGGATACAACAGATGCAAACAAGGCTTTTAGCCATGTTAGCATCTCTGTGAATCTAAATGCTAATGTCAGTATAACATGTTGACTTAGGATGCTAATGCCAGCTGCTAAATTGCTTGGTTGTAGTAGGGTGTTTGGAGCATAACTTGCATTTAGCACAAATCTTACATTTTGAGTCATACATATATTTTGTCTATTACCTGTCTGTAATAAGTCAGTTTCCATTTTTTGGATGTGAGCACAGCACTGATATATCATCACTGTTTAAGTTTATGTGGCAAACAGATGCGTATTCAATCATCTAGCAGTTAAGAAGCAAGTTTAAGTTTCATGTTTTTATGTTTTCAGAAGACCTTCTCATCAGTCACTGCATTTTGTAGCCCGCCTCCAGTTGATGCAGGATGCCAAAAACGAGTTGTAGCTCCCACACTACATTAGCACTGGCTTCCTCTTTTGTTGGCTCAGATTTGATTTAAAATTTCTAATCATCTGTAGAGCTTTGCATGTGCACGCTCTGAGTTACAGTACGATACTGATTTGTTGTGTCCTCGTAGCACAGTGGGAGTCCTCTGAGCAGGGCCTGCTGGCTGCTTCAGGGTACGAGCTTGAAACAAAAGGCCTTTGTGGTTTTGGCCACTTGTTACCAAACCAGCCTCCCTGTAAATGATAGTTAGCTGACTGTGTGGTTTGAAGAATTTGCCCAAAAAAGCTTTAAAGGGCTCTATTATGTGAACATAACTGACTTGTTTCTATACATATACTGTTCAGTATGATGTGTTAGTTTCAGGGCAAGCACAGTTCAGCGCACAGGCCGAAAATAATGACTTCTGAAAGCCAGATATCTCACCACTCATATGGAGATTTGCACTGTGAGGCAATGCAAATTATTATTCCATGGTAACCACTGTTTTATATCTCTGGTTGTATTAGGCTGTTATTACTTGAGAAGGGCTTCTTAATATTGCATTTCTAGCAATGGCAGCATCGGTTGCTTCATCACTTTCATCCAGACTGAAATATCTTTAAATTTATACATTAATGGTTTCCAGAAGATGAATCCTGCGGACTTAGGCGATCTCCTGACTTTGCCTTTAGCTCTATAAAAAGGTCCAGTACTTTGTATTTTGACCAAATGCCTGCAAAACTTATGTGCTTTGTGTTGACCCCTAATTAGCGGATGCTAGCATGCTAGCTTTAGCATGTAACTCTAACCACCAAAATACAGTCACAAAGAGCTGCTAGCATGACACGAAGTGACAAAGTGTCCTGATTTGTCTGGCTATTTTATCTATTAACTATTAATTTTCCAGAAAATGTATAATATCACAATATACAAGAGGAGATAAATTAGTTAATTAGAGAATAAATCAACAACAATTTCATAACTGATTGATCAACTCAATCATTTTTCAGTCAAAAATGTAAAAAATTATCTCTTGCAGCTACTAAATAACATAGACGTTTTTCATTATGTTTTAATCTTCCATATACCAAACAATTACATGATTATTTAAGAAAGTAAAATATTAGTTGCAGCCTTACAAGATAAACAGTATTGATATTGCAAAACCTGAATATCAACCTTTTATCTGAGACATTTGTTTGATCTGACCCACTTTGTCTTATATAATGGACATGTTTTTGTGATTCATTTATATGTTTAAAGCATGTTGTCTAGGAAGGTGCTCTACCAGTAAATAAACTGAAGGAGACTGAATAATCACAAACATGAGAGATTTTCTTAATCAACAGTCATCCTGGGTGGAAATACTGGTGCTGCTGCTGTTGTGTGTGGGACAGTTGCTGCAGTCAGTGGTGCAATCTGTTCATCCCACTTAACCTCATTTCTCTCTGTTGCGTGCACTCTCTCGCTCTCACGCTCACACACACTCCCTCTCTCTCTCTCTCTCACCATGTTACTCAATCACCAGATTACAGGATGCTCTCACTCTATCACCCTTTTCATCCTACACTGTCAGTGAAGGAGTGCGGAAAGGCAGGGCTCAGCGGGCTGCATTATATTCTGCCCAGACACGGCAGCAGTTGGAGCGTCGCTGCTCATTCACACAATAGAGTTCAAACATGCACATGCGGCAGCTCTCTCCAAAACACCGAAGCCACACAAGGCTCAGACAAAATGTGGATAATCTCCCATCCAGCGAGCACTGTCAGGCAGACAAAAGGGACGACACATGCATGCATACACGCATAGATGCACACACACATGCACCCATGCGTCCACACACACGATATTAGGAGCAAATTGAAACTGTATGTCGGCGTCAGAACCTTCACAAAGCTTTTGTGTAGTAGATTAAATTTTACTGTGGAGCTGAAAGTGGTCTTTAGCTGTGACTCTTTGTAAATCTCTGAGGATTGGCACACTGTGGGATTAGCTCAGATTAAGATTATCTTTCATTCGTTTGTTTGGTGGGAGTGCCGTCTGAAGACATTTGTTTTGAGTCCTCAGACAACCAGACTGAGCACACAGCCTACAAAGGACTTCCTCTGGAGGCTGTTCTCTCTCTCTCTCTCTCCCTCTCTCTTTTTTTTTAATAAAACTAATGTAAGATATTTTTCATCGCCCTTTTGAAACTTTATTTAGATCAAGGCAGAGGGATGATATGCTCTTGTACTACAAGGCATTTTCTTCTGTGTTTACCAGTCTGGTCCCTACTCCCACAGTGTCAATGCAGTCTTGGCTCGTACATCAAAGGCATCATAAGGCATATGTGCGCTCAGACGCGATTATCATAATGCAAAGTGTTCATACTTCAAGTGTCTACGGCAAAGCTGAAGTCTTTTCTCTATGCTGCCACATTCTACCTCATTAAGTCCTTTAAACACACCCTGAATTTCAACTCCTGGCTGAACTCTGCACCTCTCTTTGCTTTGCAGTACCTGATCAAAGTAAATGAGATCAAGACCAAGAAAGGAGTGGACCTCCTCCAGAACCTGATTAAGTATTACCACGCACAGTGCAAGTAAGTACCACCTTAATCCCCCTAAACTTAATATCTGAAGCTCCCCCGTTGCGAGCATCACATCCGCTGAGAAATATGTTTCAAAACAGCTCATGATGTCAATTTTTTATCTCCTTTATGATTCACAGATCTTGAGGGTGCACAGTTATGTATATATAGCGCTCATAAATATGCACAGGTCATCATACAGATATGTTCTGACAGCTGTGGGGTTTGGTGGGTAAATAAGTGGACGCTCTCCGCGCCAGAACCGCAGCTCGCAACGGCTCGTCACAGAATGACAAATTTTCTCTCAGCGTTGCTAGGCCCTGTCATAACACTGGGGCAAAACAATATACTTCCCTGTTAATCTGTTCAACCTGGGCCATGATGGATCGAAAGGCTGAACTGGTGATGGATTAGAAACATAGAGGCACAGGATGGAGAGCTGAGGGAAGTGTGTGACTGCTTACAGCCTGGAAAAGAAGGAAACAATTTAAAAGTTTGTGTTGATTTTTACGGTCCGAACTATTTTAACCACAAAAGTAAGTGCGGCAATTAAAAGCAGATCTTGGTATTTGTCAATCTATGTGTTGTTCTTATGTGTTTGCCCAGTTTGGCTGTTGGTTATAACAACATTTTACTCATCACCTCTATCATAGAGATTTGGGAAAGATGGACTCCAGATGGAATGATATTGATCAAGGAAGACATGTGAAGCTCCAAAAAACACAGAAAGACTCCCCTAGAAATCTCTGTAGCTGTTGCAGTAAACTGTATAGCAGTTGTTCATCAAATACATTTGTTTTTTCCCGGAGTATCCAAGCATCATTGATAGAGTGACTGGTTACCGTGAGTTTACTGACTTAAATATCACAATACAAAGATATTAAGTTAACATGAAAAAACACAATATTCCACATCTGTTAACACATGAATAAAATTACTAAGCAACATGCTCATGCTCCAACAATTTTGTGAACTAGGATCATTTGAGTTTTGCTCTGAGTCTGAGGATAAACTAATACATGACCTTTACTTATTCAGCCACTACAAGGGATATATTTACTTCAATTTTTGCACACAAGCTGAATCAAAAGTGAACCTATAGTTTCACTCTAAGATGAAAGGGCATGAGGGCAGGTAAACCAGCTACAGGGATTTCCAGGAGGCAGTTGTCTGTGTTTACTTTCATTCAAAGTGTGTGAAATGATCTGTTATATTTTTTGAAAAGCTCTTGAAGGCTCCGCTCCTCACCCCAGATAACACTGTTCTTGCCAAGGTGATGACCAAAAGTCAAAGTAAAAGTTATTGTAAATACATCTGTAACTGAATAGCGCAACAAATGTGCAATGAAACATGTTAATACCTGCATTATAAACACTTGAACTTTACATTCTGGCACTCTGCAAGGCCAACAGTACTTGACATGGAGAGCTGGATGGAGTGGGAGGAGAGCTGCGGGATTGACGATGCTCAGAGTGAAAGAAAACAAGCAGCAAAGATGTGGCAGAGAAAAGTAATGGAAAGAGGAAGATAGATGTATGATGAGGAAGGTGGTGGGCAGTGGGTGGAGAGAGAGAGAGAGAGGGAGGTCATTAGTGGTGATTTGCGGCTGCAGCGCTGCATCGAGGTGTGTACGGCTGACAGGTCTGTAATGGATTTCTGGATGTGCTAAGCACCGCTGTTGCCGACTCGGCCAGCTACGATTTCTGTGCCAAGAGGCAAAAGGTGCCAGAACGAGCCGGGCCATGCATTAAACATAAACTGCACCAATTTCTCTCTGTGTGACCTTCTTAGTGGCCAAAAAGAGCATATTGAAACAGCTGACATTTGTAAAGCAGTTCTCATAAATGACTGATCAGTTCCTCATATTTATTCCAATGAGTGAGACTCACATGTACCTCTGTTCTCCAGTTTCTTCCAAGATGGCTTGAAGACAGCGGATAAGCTGAAGCAGTACATTGAGAAGCTGGCAGCTGATCTCTACAATGTAAATACTCACACCTTCACCTTTTTCATCTCTGTCATCATCCTCATCTTCCAGCTCCGGCTCTGGGTTTCATTTCTTTTTCTTTTGCACATCTGTGTTTCTGTACACTCTGATACACAGACTTGCTATAGTTAGCAGAGCCACTTTTTTCTCTTTGAATGAAGTTGATTTGACAAAAGAATCTTATCTCAAAGTCCACTTAAGATAAGATTTATTTTTTGGAGCACATGACTATTTTCAAAGTGAAGAGTGATTGGAACTTGTTGTGAAAAGGGTTCTGTCATGCTCAGAACAACCAATGTCGCACCCCATCCACAGTGACTGCCATCGTTTCTTATTTACAGTACTGCAGTGCTTTCTCCTGAGGCAGCAGTTTCATCAGAATAAAATGCTCCTGCAGTTGTTATATGAGAAATGGTGGCTCTTTTGCTGCAACTGTCACAATTTAAAATATCCTGGAAACTACTAAAGAAACCTCGTTTAGCTCAAGATGGCAACGCCTGGGAAAGTAGAAGTCAGACCCTCACACTGCGCTGATTGCTCCAATAAATCTAATTTGATGGAGCAACGTTTTGATCTGACAGACATTTGACAATGCCTGATGCTCCGTTAAATTAGATTTATCTGGAGCTATCAGAGCAGTGCATGGATCTTATGTCTTCTGCCTTTATTTTATGTTATTTTTTTCTGATCCAGAACCCGTGTTTGCCATTGCGCACACTTTGTTTGTCAATGCCTGTGAAAGTGACACAACTCAGGAACTGTGCACTAGTGCGAGGGATGGCGTTTTAAGAGAGTAAATAGAGCGTTTGCAGAGTGATCAAAATTAGTTTTTGGAATACACCGGTTTATTTCAGTCTAGGTATTTATATGAGGCATTTTTATTGGTGCAATAAATGGCTCCTTGTAAACACAGCTCTCAGTGTATCTCTTCCTCACCATGGCATTTTTCCCTCCACAGATCAAACAAACTCAGGATGAGGAGAAGAAGCAGCTGACTGCCCTGCGAGATCTGATCAAGTCCTCCCTCCAGCTGGACCAGAAGGAGGTAGGCAGGTCACACCACAGACAATCCCAGGCCAAATTTAAACTTGTAGCAGGTGAAACATTCACTGCACCGGCTCCAAACAGAAACACACTAAACACATCCAGGGTAGACACAAGTCAGTCATCCCTGTCATATTTAAACCTCCCCCTCCATTCACGTTTTACCATTTCACTCTGGCCACTACCAGGTTTGGAGCTTGTCTCCCGCAGCACAGAGCGAGTGCCCAGTGCTGTACCATGCTGGTAGCCAGTGTGTGGTAGGCTTTGCTGGTGACCAGTGTTGTGCCTCACTGGCTGCTCAGTGGAGAGCCACTCACTGCCAGACTTAACACTGCATACACACACTCATTTAAAACACAGCCAACTGCAGTTTTATTTATCCACACACACTGGCGCGGCTGTACGTCGGTTTTCACCGTCCCCTCGGTTCATACTTTCACACCTTCGGCCCGCAGCGTTCTGCATGAAAAACAATCTATAGCGTCTCTCACATTTTATTTACACGTTCTGTAGCTTCTCTTATTAACAGCATCTGTAATAAGCACCACGTTTAGAAAGTAAACACTTTAGATGGTGGTTGATTTCACTTGGCACACGGATGGGCGACACACATTCTTTCACACCCACCACCTGCACCTGAGCTGGATCTTTCACACCTCTCCCCTCTATCTCCCTTCTCTGCCTTCTGCTTGTCTGGAATCAAGTCTAGAAGAGTAAGTGCTGGTGCATGTTGAGCATGCAGGCATCTGTCTATTATGCTTGACAGTGGAGTGGTTTGCCCCTTTAGAGGTGTTGCAGAGCATGCCTTGTAGATTTAGTTCTTCTGTTAGCGCTCTCATTTTGGTTTTGAGAAGAGACCCTGTACTTTGATGTTGGAGTTTGTTGTGTGTTTGTGTCTGTGATGCATGTCATTACACAGCTTTTCTGTACATTGTGTGTGTTTAATGTTGTTTTTTTGTGTGTGTGTGTCGTGTATCGTGTGCTTTTGCACAGGACTCACAGAGTAAGCAGGGTGGATACAGCATGCACCAGCTGCAGGGAAACAAGGAGTTTGGCAGTGAGAAGAAAGGCTACCTGCTGAAGAAGAGTGATGGGTAAGCTGCTAATACAGCCATTGTTTAAAAAAAAAAAACGCTGTTGCACATCGTTCACGTTGCATTAAGAGTTGAAGCCGAAAGACATGACAACCATTTCGCTAATGTGTGTAACCCCACCCTCTCACAGGCTGAGGAAGGTGTGGCAGAGGAGGCAGTGCTCAGTGAAGGGGGGCATCCTCACCATCTCTCATGCCACAGTGAGTACAAGACATACACACACACACACACACACACACACACACTCCCTGACCCCCACGAGTAACTGCGTGAATCAAAGGGAGAACATCATGTGGGGAGGTTGTGTTGGGCTTTCTCAATCTGGAGGCTGTGAGAGTGGAACTGACATAGATGAGTTGTCATGGCAACAATGCCCCCCCCCCCTTCTCCTCCTCCTCCTCTCCCCCTCCCCACAACCACCAAACCCCCAGCACCCCTCCCCCCCTCTGCCTGCTGTGCCGCGGTGACTCATCTCAGCGCAAGTGTGTGAGCGTACTGTATGTATGCTGGCACGTCTGTAGCGTAGCGTCTCCACTCTTGTGCAGCAGCAGCAGTTCAGGGTGATGTTTTCTTTCCTGTGTGGACAGCAGAAATCTCAAACTGAATACAGATCTGTAACACTTTACAGCTCTAAACAGCCTCTACACTGAGCCTCGAACAAAGGAGAGATACCGGACTTGGGGGGCTTAGCATGTGCTAATCAGTAAAATTAGCTAATTGTGGCAGAGCAGTGGCAGGTGTCTCATCACGCTCAGATAATCAGTAAAATCCAGCTGGTGAAAAACAGGAAACAATCCTGCATTCGGCTGTGGGAATTAAATTGTAAAGCCACATTTGAAATAAGCCATCACAGGACAAATAATTGTGAAGAAAATCCCACATTGTCTGAGGCTTGTAAGATAAAAGTCTAATTTAATCATTGATCTGACATGGATCGTCCTCAGGCCGATGAACCAACTAAAATGACTTGCTCCATATCTAAAAACAGGATCAAAAAGCAAATAGAGGACTTGTCATAGGCATAAACAAATAAATAAACAAATCCCAGTGATGAAAATACTATACAGTAGATTTTATGTCATTTCTTTACATCAAAGAGGATTATACGTCGAACACATCAATGCTGCAGGGATTTATTTACCAGCCTTTATTGGTTATCAATCACATGACCTTCCCTATGAAAGGAATTCACTTTTTGGTTTGCAGATGTCAAATCAAATCAAAACATTGTTGGCTTAATAAATAAAGTTTGCATGCATCATACCATGTGCCGGATCTTTCCTTCATTATTTGTGAAATTCAAAAGATACCTAAGACTTAATTTTAAACCCACAACATGCTGCATAGTTAAAGGCCCAGTTTGTGTTTTTTTAACCTCTTCACATCAAATAGGTTTAACAATTTTAGTTACGTATGATCATAATTTAAAATATAGGCCTGTTTTTTTCACATTTTCATACATATATTTTTCATGTCAACAAACTTCTAATAGCTCCAGAGCTTAGTTTTAGCTTTTAGCCACACCTGCAGCATTGCTCTAATGATAACAATGTCAGTCCACAACTCTGGTCCTAACTCTACTTTGTTTTTAGCTTGCATGTTTTTTAGCTTGCATGTTAGCATACTAAGAGGTGAATATGATAAAGATTACACATGTGAGACATCAGCATGCTGATGCTAGTTTCCAGTTATGTGTTTTGGATTTTGGTACCGGTGCTATTTGTTTGCAACATTTTTATCACAGATTGTACCTTAAAGTCAATATTTTATGGGACAGTGTTAATAACTCTCGCTGCTGGGGAGTGGCAGCGAGTCAGCCTGTCGGTTGAACTGGTGAAGTTGGCACGTGAAGGCCTATTTACCAACAGCAGACACAGTTGTTCCAGCTGAAACGCAGCAGGGAGGATCCGCTCTGGCGGCGCATAATGATCATGACCGATGTGATCGTGAGGCCTGTGCAGTTTTATTGTTCACATTTGCTGTTTTTATAGTGTTAGGGTGTGAGCACAATTTGAACCTTCACACAGCTGCGGCCTCAAACATGATATCATTTCTGTCTGCGAGAACAGGCTCGGGGGGGAAGTGGTTGTCTCAGATATGATATGAAGGGTTTCCCCTCTGTTCTATTGAAGGGACTAGATCTCTAACTTCTCTATCTACTCTGGTCCACTGAGTGGTAGTTACACAAGAGCTTATAATCACTTCTTCTCCCTGTCTGGGGGGCAGTTTACCACCACTCCACACTTCCCCCTTCAGCTCTTGTGGCAGCTGAACTCTAGGTGACTCTCGTTGACATGGCAGGATGCCAGCAAGCCAGCCGAGCTTCAGGGCTCATCACAGCCTGTTAGCACGTGCCCCGGCTCCTCCGCTGTCCGGGCACTGGCAGGAGACAATGCTCATGTGCCAACTGGGCCCATTATTACAGTACACAGCCCAGCCAGCACAGTCCAGTTTCTTAATGAGGGACGGGAGAAGCCTTGAGTTTGGCTTGTTTTTTTTTAGCTGTATGACAGTTTTGTAATAAATACAAGGGTTGGTAAAAAAGAGTGAATTCAGTTCTTTATCATGCAAACATGATAGCGAACTGGGCATTTTCACTGTATTCTGATACACTGAACAGTTGATACACTGGAAAAGCAACCAATAAATCAGTCTTTGTCAGACTTGAAGATGCTATATAGAGACCTCAGTGTGTAATATTGTGCATTGTTGAGATTGAATGTCTAACCTGAAGGGCTGCTGTCTTTGTGAAGCTAAATCTGTTTATGTTTGCAGTCCAACAGGCAGCCGGTCAAACTCAACCTGCTCACCTGCCAGGTGAAGCCGAGCGCAGAGGACAGGAAGTGCTTTGATCTCATTTCTCGTAAGTTTTCACTGCTGCTACGTGCCAGAATTGGATCAGTCTTGTGGATGTTAGCGTGCTGAAAGTCGGGGGAATTCCCGTTTTTTAAACAGAAACATCAAGGAAAAAGGATCTGTGGTTATACAACAGTGCCACTTTTTGTACAACAGACTTAGATCTGGGCAACTTTTACAACTTTTACATCACATGACCATTGAGATATTTGAATAGTTTGCTGCATGCTGTTTCTGATTTGCTTATTAAATGTCATGGTTTCTGCTCACCACAGATAACCGGACATATCATTTCCAAGCTGAAGATGAACAGGAGTTTGTTATGTGAGTATTTCAAAGTAACCATAAAAATACAAAATGATGTTCTGCTGTTCTTTTATCTTTATTTGCTAATGTTTATGGAGTTTTGCTATACGCGTTTCATATCTCATGACCTCTCATATAAATGCAGTTAATGATTCAGGTTGCTGTCACCTGATGTTTTTCAGGAGGTTTGGTTGGTGGTCTGACAGGATGTGTTTTACTTTATGAAGAGCAGACAGACTGTTGAGAGTGGGTGGCAGAGAGGTTAGCAGTGGGATTTGTGGTCTGCAGTAATTCAGGTCGCTGTAACCTCAGCCTGTTGTTTCCCATGCAATCACACGTGTATGCCAGTAGGTAGAAACACACACAGATTGCTGGAACACTAGTAATTTAGCAAATGTTTTATTAAATTATCACACACCATCATGATGTTCAGTAGTTGTAGCTTGGTGAGTGATCTTATCAGACCTCTGCATCCTACTATCAATTGATCTGCTGATTACTTTGATCTCTTGGTTTGTGAAATAGTGTAAATAGTAAAGTGAAAAATACCTGTTAAGCCCAAGATGATGTCTTCAGACTGCTTGTTTTGTGGAGCGAACCAATGATATGAAAACCCTCACAGTTGAGAAGCTGGAACCAATTAATGTTAATGATTGTAGTGAACCATTATCATAACAGTTACCATAATAGTTTCTGATTAATGTTCAGTCAATTGATTCATTGTTTCAGCTCTAATGTTACTTTAAGACCACGCTCATGGCACTATCAAGCTTCATGGATGGATAATCTTTGTTTGTTATGACAAAACTGAATTCAATCACACTTGTTCTTCTTGAGCTGTCTAGACTAAAACGCTCTTGAAACACACTTTGATTTCTGACGCTTCTGTTCTGGGCTGGCGTGTTCCTCCTCTGATGGCGGAGACTTTGTTCTATCCTTGCTGTGGTTTCGCTGCTTGATTCAGTGCTGCTCGAACACTCTGTACCTCCACGAACATGTCGTCCTCTGGGATCCAGCTCAGTGCTCCTCGCTGCCTGTTCTGTCACGCACCTCCAACTGCAGCGGCAGCGTCTTCATGGGATTTTCCATGAAATATTTAGTATTCCATAGGGCTCCTCCTTTAGGCAATCACGCTCCCCCTCAATTAGTCTGAGAGCATATTATAATGTTATAATGTGTAGTATAAGTAAACACAGAACTGCTACACCTACACATCTGTGGATTAAAATATCTTGTGTTTTTCACACAGACTGATAAACAGACAATCTAACACTTTGTGTGTGTGCCCACTCCCTGTCTGGCCTGTGCCTTAATAGGCAGCGATGAGTGACAATGACAGAGGAAGTGCTGACGTCAGGCTCATAAAGCCCACTTTGTGTGTGTGTGTAGGTGTGTGTGTGTAGGCGTGAGTGTGGGCCAGTTCAGTGGGTAGTGTGTAGGAGCAGATTGTGCACGATTCTTAATGACCACCGTGTGTGTGTGTGTGTGTACATCAGTGTGTGTTTTACTTTTTCAAAGGCAATAAATCTGCAGTAACAACAGATTGTCAAGGATTATTCAGTCCAAACAATTTAACATCAGTGATTTAATACACTTGATTTAAAAATCAGCCATGTCAGGGAGCAGGAACAAAAAAGAAAGTAGCAATAAAAAGTAGTTCTACTGTTTCTATAGTTACAGAAACAGGTTCTTTATACATCTTTTGTGTAGTTTTTTGCCTCAAAAAATATGGCTAAAGTTTTAGTAACGATTGGGTATAATGTCTATGCAAATTGACACCTTGCTCTTTTGTAACTATAATGAACTTTTCAGTGGTTTATGTAGTAATTTTCTTGAGCTTTCTTACTTTTCAATCAAAAATGCCAAATGTTCCCTAGTTCCAGCTTCTCAGTTGTGTGGATTTTCTGTTTTTCTGTTTTATAACATTGGAAGCTGAATATTTCTTGGTTTTTGCATGTTGGTTGGACAAAACAAGCAATTTAAAGGCATCACCTTAGAGCTTTAGGAAGTTGTAATGTCCATTTGTCACACCTTTTCACATTTTATGTTGTTTTGATCTCTTTGTAAGTGTTTTAAAATGCATTATAAATAATATTTCTTGTATATATAATACCATTAATGATGTGTTCACTCTTTCAGCTGGATCTCGGTGCTGACCAACAGTAAGGAGGAAGCGTTGAACATGGCGTTTCGTGGCGAGCAAAGCAGCGGAGGCGAGGACGGTTTAGAGGACCTTACTAAAGCCATCATAGAAGACGTGCTGCGCATGCCAGGCAACGAAGTCTGCTGCGACTGCGGAGCCTCAGGTGTGTACTGCTGCTGTTTGTGTGCCCAGAGAGGTTTCATATATACACACACACGCGCGTATCCTCTTCCTGTTTTGTGCTTAGTCAACCTTCACCTTGTTACCTTCACCTCAGCTTTTTCAGGTTCACCTGTGAGCAAATGTTCTTTATTTCTTTGCTGTGTCACACTTACCTTGAACTGTGCGTCCTTCAGTTGGACGGTATCTGAACGAGCTGCAATGCAAACCCCCACCCCACCCATCCTGCAGCCTTCAACAAACAAGTGTATGTGAGTGCATGAGTGTTGTTAGCATTCAGGACATAACCTTATCCCAGTCCTCCCCCACATCATGAAGCAAAGACTCAGCACCAAGGAGCTGTGGACATTCAGGCCCTCTGACACTTAACATACACACACATATACATGCATATACACACACACGTTCTCCTCAACACAAACACACATAGTCGCTCGGACCGACGGGGAGGACTTTATGCTCTGAGGGGAAAAAAAACATTTCTGCGCTTTGAGAAACAACATCATTACATCACGTTGTTACATAAGTCACACACGCTCCGTCGACCCCTGAAATCTGCAGAGAGGGGAGGTAATTTGTCATGTCTATACTCTTGTTGTTGTGTATACACACTTTCAGTAGTAACACTACCAGATGTGGGTTTAAGCTGTTTGATTCCTGCTGTTTTATTTCATCAAATCACAGTCGATTTGTAGCTTTTGCTGAGGAGATGACACCCAGTGCCGACATGCGTCCTCTTCCTCTGCGCCTACAGGTCGTTGTAATGACTTTCAAAGGTTGCGTCTTTGTTCTGAGCACAAAGAGGACGACTCCATCTTATTTGATAGGATCTCCCTCTATAACACACAGCTTTGCAGCTTTGGTATTAAGCAGCTATAGAGGTCACCATGCATCCACTCATTGTGCTTAACATGCACTTTGTGACCTATCACCAGCTTGCATCTGTTCGTTGTGCTGTGCAAATGTGTGTGTGTGCACGTGCCTGCCCGCTCGCAGCCTGTGTTTCTGCGTATGACTCATTGGTTTTTGTGCTGCCTCTGACGTTTCCACCAGTCCCTGCCCGGTGTTCACTTGTCAGATTCAGACAGAACAACATCCCTCGCCTCACAGCATCACTGAGCTCACAGCCAACATGTACTGTATGTTTAATGCGCACTCAAATCTCCCAGATTGCATCAGAACATCAGGCAGCGATGCCGGTCAGTCGTGGCTGGTACACCTTAGCATGCTTGTGCTGTAGGTTATGCAATGGACTTTATCTGCCTCCTGCTGTTTGATGTGACAGGCCTTTCACAGTGCACAAGCCTTTCACAGTCCCCTTCTTTCACTTCATTTTACAGCAAAGTTCATGTGTAAAAACGCTCATCTCATCAGCTGAAATCATGTTGCCATGACACAAGATTACATGACGTTATTAGTTTGACTGGACGAAGACCCCGACTAGGATCAAAATGTGGGCTAGTTCATCAGTTTTCATCAATGGCACAGGATTAAAAAAATGGAGCTGTAGCAGAAAATAATGTCATGACTGCTTACAGGGACCCTGATCTTTGCTGTTTGTTAAGATGAAATTCTCATGAGGGATTTGTGTACTTATCTGTCTGGCAAATTAGATAGTTTGAATTTTTAAAAACACATTAACACTCAAATAAAAACAGGCACTGCTGATGTGTTAAATGTATTTCTCCTGTTCCCACAGAAAAGCGACCAGATGTAATAAGTCAAGTTAAGACAGTCGCGGCGCAGCTGTAAAGGAGTTTTGTAGCGGAAAATGTTTCATCTGTCGTTAAACATCGATGTCCGTTGGTTTTGATGTCAGTTCCCTGCAGTTCAGGAGTAATAGCTTCTGTCAAGGCTCACCATTTTTCTCCCAGGTCCAACAATCATACAGGAATGAATCAATTGTAGAGACACTGAGAAACCAATTTCTCTACCCACAGCAGCCTTAAAGGGCTCAAATGCAGTGCAGCCACACAAAATCTGTTTTCAGTAAGGGCCATGACTGATGCTTTTTATTGCTGAAAAATCTCTTGCTTTCTTATTTTGTTTTTATGGAATTTTTGCCTTTATTTGACCACGTCCCTGGTCAGACTTTGGTGATATTTTACTGACAGTAATGTGCACAGTTTGAAGTTGTTGTATCTCTTGCTGCATTTGGACCTTCCATCTCTCATAATGCACAGGCCTAAATCTGAGACCTAAATCCACCTTGAAATAATTTTTACTGGACCTACACCAGCTCTACTCACTCAGCTATACACTGGAGGTAGCTGGCTAACCTGTGCTCTCTTATTTTTTTTGTGTTTGTAGACCCTAAGTGGCTTTCCACCAACCTGGGGATCCTCACCTGCATCGAGTGCTCCGGCATCCACCGAGAGATGGGGGTCCACATCTCCCGCATCCAGTCCATGGAGCTTGACAAGCTAGGAACCTCAGAACTCTTGGTGAGTCAGAGAAATGGTCTACTGAGTGGATAAATAGTGTTCTTTGAAGGCAGCCATCCATGCCTTCTACTATTTTCATCTTCAGTGAAATATTAGAAATAATGAAAGAATAGCGGAAGCAGAATTTGATCCCTAAAGCGTCAGAGTTTGTTCATCTGTTTCTGAGTACAAGCAAATGCTTCTCTACTTTTTAACATTACTGTGATCCGATGACTGACCTTTCCCTCTTTCTCACCCAGCTGGCCAAGAATGTAGGGAACAGTAGTTTCAATGAGATCATGGAGGGAAACCTCCCTTCCCCTTCACCAAAGCCCACTCCCTCCAGCGACATGTAAGTACTCTGTGAGTTTAATATCCAAACACTTCTCTGAATTCTTCTTCTCTCATAAAGCACTTTGAAAACGCGACATTTTCCCTCCACGGCAGGACGGTGAGGAAGGAGTTCATCAACGCTAAGTATGTGGACCACAAGTACGCGAGGAAGACGTGCACGTCTGCGGCAGCTAAAATGATCGAGCTGTTTGAGGCGGTTCAGTCCAGGGACCTGCTGTCCCTCATCCAGGTCTACGCAGAGGGGGTGGAGCTCATGGAGCCGCTCCCGGAGGCTGGGCCGGTGAGTCTGACCTTTGAGGCAGTGGACATCACCCTGCATCTTTTCTCCCGCTCCTCGTAATGCTCACAGCTAATTTTGACCTAGGTCATCTGTACAAGAAGCCATCAACCACTTAGTACTTGTTGTACTTGTGCTGTGATCTTGTATCTGTTGCAGTGGGTTAGAGTTTATGTGTTTTCTTTGCTGGATGTAGGGGAGGTGAAAGTCCAAACATGTTCTTCAATTTCTAAATGTTGGAGTATTTCCGTCATGACCCCTTTCACCCTCCTTGGTTAGATAGTCTGCAATGTTGCCAAAGTAAAAACACTTGCGATCTCCTGCTCTGAGGTCTTTAGACATGCAGAAATGTTTTGGTTTTATGTGCCAAGGTTTTGAAATTCACTCCAATATAATGGAGGGGAATGAAATTTCAAAGCAAAACAGCTACAGTTTTCATTGGAACTACTTTCTACTAAAGATATAGCCTTAATGAATGGAGTTTTTCATATGTAAATTTTCATGGCACTTCAGCACATAAAGTCCAAATCAAATGCATGCTTTGATACCACTTGAGGCCAGGATGAAAATATGTTTTTTCTTTTTCTTATTTGGGTGGACTGGCCCTTTAAATATTGAATATTTCTGAGGCTTGGTGGTTCATTTGGCTGAGTTATATGTCACGTAACATTTAAATTTTTAGTGAGTACACTGCCTTGAATCTTGGCTGCGTGTCAGCCTCCTCCCATCACCTCCACATGCACAGCTACAGTATATTCCTATCACACTCAGTGATCTCATATCAATGTACAAAGCCAGGAAACCTCCTCCCTACTGCTCTGCACATACTGCTGCAGTGGTTCATCCTCATGTGAGGTTTATTCCCATCAACCAATGCTGACACATTTCTACCAGTTGGTGAATTATTTGGTGGGCAGAAATGGGCGTAACAGTTGGAAAATTTTGAGTCATCCGGATAACTTCACCAGCAGGTGGTGACATCCAGTAACCTCCGCCACATTGTAGGGCAGCATCTCCGTTGAGCCCATATTTACTTAAATGACGGCATCTGTGGTGGCTCAATCCATGTGCCTGTTTTTTATTCTGTGGTTCAGCCTGTTTTCTCTTTGTTTCCTCGGCTGTTGCACCACTGCTGTAGGCATAAATGAAAGTTGAATAACAGGCAGTGGATGGTGAAGATACTGTAGCGTAAACAACATGGGTGGTCAGACTTAATCTGACATAAATGGGTCGAGGTTTTATAACACAGACATGTTTTTTCTCTAATGAAATATTAAGTGTACAATGCTACAGCAGAATAAAAGAAGATCTCATTTGGTGACAGAAGGAGCTGCTGCTGCTGCTGCTGCTGCTGTCTGCGCTATGAAGTCTGACTCACCGATATCTGATCTGCTGCTGTCAGTACATCTGAATGGCTGCAGACAGCACAGTGACATCCCACTCCCCCCTCTAAACCCAGACACAGATAGCATGACAGGAATGCATGACTAAATACAGCTCATATTCTACCCTATAGATGCCAAGATGCACCTTAATATGCAGTACATGCAACCGTCACTTCCACAAATCTAATCCTTTATCGCCATCTTTAATGTTGAATCTAAAGAAATAACATCCACATCCAGGTTTAATACACCAAATCGCATTAAATTAACGCAAGATTCTCCCAAAAATGGACAAATCTCAGCTTCAAGCCAGCAGAAATATTCTTTTTAGGAGCCATTTTGTTTACTGCAGCTTGTTTAAATGCTGAAAGAGACACGGAGAAGGAGAGAATACAGAATGGATGCTGCCCAAGATTGTCTCACCATGTCTTTGCTGTGTTTGATGGCCCCCTGCAGGAAGCTGGAGAGACAGCACTGCACTACTCTGTACGGACTGCCGACCAGACCTCACTACACTTGGTGGACTTCCTTGTGCAGAACAGGTAGATTTTTAAGACTTGTGTTTTGTGAGAAAACTAGAAAAAGTATTGCATAAGCGTGTTGACTGACTTCAGCTTTTCATGTGAGTGTAACAGCTGTCAGAATGTCATTAAATGCATCAGTGGTTCACAGCTAAATTATGCAGTAAACAACACTTTGGTGGGAAAACACAGTATTAAATATGCTCTGTCTGTCTGTGGTGAGTCTTTCTTGTTCTGTGTTCCAGTCTGTGATAAAGCAGGGGAAGTGCAGAGGAGAGCTTAGCGCGCTGCACAGCTCAGCTCAGATTCCCACAAGGCAAACAGAAATGGGTCAAGCACTTGTTCTCTGCCTTAATTTATTCCTCTCTTTTCAATTGTTTACCCACCACTGCTCCTACTGCACACAGCCTACACACAGAAGAAGTGGGACCCTCTCATTAATTAATAGCTGTGCTCATACAGTGTCTTGCTTAGCCCTCATTATTTAAAATACTTCTCCAGGAGCTGCAGAAGATCTAAAAGATGTTATTTATCTACTATAACTGTGTAGCATCAAGTTGGTTTTTACAAGGCTAATACAAGGTTAGCTTGTTTTTCAAAGCACAGGTCTGTCTTGCCTTATTTTTTGTGTTTGTATCTCATTACCCAGATCGTAATTTTGCTGTTTTTATAAATAATTTTGTTTTATACTTCAGATTTTTAATAGAAAAGAGCATTTTCTCTCATGCTAAACCACAAAATCCTGGGTAATAACACGTTAACCTGAAGCTGCAGGACTGTGGAAAACACCCTCAGGCTGCTGACCTGTGTCCTGACTATTTCTGTGTGTGTGTGTGTTTTCTCCCAGCGGTAACCTGGATAAGCAGACGGAATGGGGGAACACCGCCCTGCATTACTGCTGCATGTACGAGAAGCCCGAGTGCCTCAAGTTACTCCTGAGGGGCAAGCCAGCCACCGACATCAGTGAGTCACACACACACGTCGAGGTTTGTCCTCTTGTTAATGTCATCCATTTTCGCGTATCAGACCCTAAACTGTTGATTATCCTTCCGCTCCCCTTCTTTAGCCAATCAGAACGGAGAGACGGCGCTGGATGTTGCCAGGCGACTGAGGAACACTCAGTGTGAGGAGGCAGTAAGTACAGGACCGCCCAGCTGGAGCTTCTGGACATCACAGTAGATTTTAAAAGCCCATAAAGATTTCTAAATATATACATATTAAAAAAAACAATATAGACAAATTAAACAAAAGGCTGTGGAGGATAGACTGTGGCTGATTGGACATGTGTTGACACGTTATTGGGCAGATTATTCACAACACTAGATGGCAGTGAAAGGTCTGTCTCCTGCCCCAGGCAACAGTGACAGCAGAGTGGAAATAATTGTTGATGTATGTTTGTTATTAACGCTAATATGAGCATGCAGACAAAAAAAAAAAAAAAAAAACACTTTAAATGCAGTGTAGAATCTCTAATAAATGCATGTATGAACAGATTTTATTTTTAATGTATCTGAGTGATTCAGTTTCCTTATCATACCCCTGTATATTGGGTTATCTAGATCACATCTAGAGAAGAACAATGACTGGTGTATTTTTTTGTGTCGTTACTTATCACATTTTTTTCTTTTTTTGTTTTTGCTGTTTTCCTGTGACTTGTTTATAGGGTTTATAGTATAATGTTATGTCATTCATCAGTTCAAGCTTCTCAAATGAAAGATTTTCTGCTTTTCTTTTTTTTAACTAAATATCTTCACTCATTAGACAAACAAAACAAAACCAGACAAGTTTTAATCAACACTTTTCCACCATTTTGGATAATATATAGACTAAACAATTAAAATAAATAAAACAAAATAAAACAAATAAATTGACAATGAAACTAATCCTTAGCTGCAGCCCTGGATTGTAGCCACTCTAGTTTGCATGAGCTCAACTGATGAATGTTTGTCTATGTGTGTGTGTGTGTGTGTGTGTGTGTGTCAGCTTGTGCAGGCTGCAGAGGGGAAATTCAACCCTCACATCCATGTGGAGTATGAGTGGAGCCTCAGACTGGAGGAGATGGACGAGAGCGATGACGACCTGGATGATAAGGTTGGAACAGATCGTCCAATTCACTTGTGCGAACCTGAAATCAGTCGGGTTTCCAACCCCCCCTGTGCTACTGAATGAAACTAATGATCAGATATCACTGAGCAGTGTTCTTCTAGATCTCCTTGGTTGGCTTCTGTAAAAAAAAGGATTGTGTATATTTTACATTTCTAACAATCTAAAGCATCAGTCAGGATTTGATGTCATTCCCAGAGAATCAAAGAACAGAAGCTTCTCTCTGGATTCATCATTTTGTCCTTATTATATACGTAGAGACAGGAAAGGTGTTGGTACATACAAAGTTAATCACAAAATACTTGCTCGAACAGCACGCCACATGCAGCGTAAGAGCATCTGAGGATGGATTTCCCAAGGTTGCTGAGGTTGGGGTTCAATTGATTCAACTGGCAAATGGATTTTCACCGATTTAAAGCATCAGCACGTCAGGTTACAGTGTCAGTTCTGCAGAGTCAAAGATCAAGGACGTCTTTCTTGACGTCTGACTGAGCTGTATGTAGAAGCAGAAATCCCTGGTAAAAGCAAATGTACCAGTTTCTTCTACTTCAAAACACCTTAGTACGATACAGCCGGGAAAACTGGCTTTCATTTGGAGATGTAGTTTCAAACTAGGCTAAATTTGTTTGGAAAGAGAAGGGTGTTGTAATACTTGTTGAAATGCTGGTGAAAACATGGTTATATGTGACCTAGATGTCTTAATATTGTCCTTATTTTTTATATTTTAATAACTATATTTCAGTGCGACAATATCAACAGTTTCAGCAGTTTAAATCATCAGGTTTTTATCAGCACCGTAGAATCAAAAAGCAGATGCATCCTCACAGGCCGATGTATGTTGTATTCCCCCCCCCACTCCAGCCGAGTCCCATCAAGAAGGACCGCTCCCCGAGGCCTCAGAGCTTCTGCCACTCCTCCAGCCTCTCCCCCCACGACAAGCTCTCCCTGCCGGGCTTCATCAGCCAACGGGACAAGCAGCAGCGTCTGTCCTACAGCGCCTTCACCAACCAGATGTACAGCGCGTCCACCGACCTCACCTCCTCCCCCGTGGCCGACGGGCCACCGCTGCCACCCAGGAACCAGGGCAAAGGTCAGACCTGCCCGCTCCAAACACCTTTTAACCTGCATCCACTTTCAGACAACATTCAGTTTTATCGGTCTCTACCTTATAAACATGACAGTCGGTAAATGGAGGAGTTTGTTCTTCTATCTCTTTTGCAAATATCAACCTGTAATGCAAATGGTCTAAAGGTTGCCTGTATGCTTTACTGTGTCTGATTACTGCAGAGGGAAGATAGCCTGTTAAATTGACTTTACTATGTCTGTTAATGTTTGATTATATCCAGGGCAGGATTAGCTGCAGAGGAATGCTTCGTAATCACTTTTCTGGAAAGTTTCTTCTTTGCGCTGTCAGTCACGCACACACACACAAACACACACCCTGCAGTGGTATGCAATTTGTCAACACAGAGATCAGAGGGCGGGAAGCAGGTGTCATTAAGATTGCTTACACAGTAAACCTTCAGGAAAACATGGCTGCAGGAGAGGGCAAGGTGGCAGTGGTTAGTCAGGCGTGCAAAAAGGGAAGCTGGATACACACTTCATCATTAGCTTTGACACAATGTACACACACAGTATAATGTGGACGTGCTGTTTCTGCAGTATTAGAATTAAAAATAACACTCCTCCCTCTGTGGAGGGAATTAAAACACTGACAGTCACAGCTTTAGTCAGTGGTTTTAAAACATTGCAAAAGCTTACATGGCAAAACATCCATCCTAACAAGTCATTTAATCCATTATTGTGCTTTTAAATCTTATTTTTCTCAAAACAAAAGGAGTGAAATTTCACCTGTTTCCAGTGCTAATGAACGTGACCCTTTACTTTACTGCTAGTAAAAGTTTCACTTAAATGATTAGAATAGTACTGGAAACAAGTGGAGTTTTTAAGTTTGCTTTATGCAAAAATAAGATTAAAGGCCTGAATAAGAGGCTAAATGACGTACATACATATAGAATAACATACTAACTCTTCAGATGCTCCTGATTAGCAGCGCAGCGCTCTCTCTCAGTGGGTGCTGAAGAGCTCGCCCCCGGGGCCAGCTTCGCGCCGTTTTTCTCCTCTTTTTTGCTTTGCTTGCCACTGATAAGATTTCATCTTGTTATTTTATAGTGTGTGGGAGCAGCTCTTTTTAAGACTGACATACTGTAGATTCTCTCCCACACTCCTCATCTCGCTCTCTTTTCTTTCTCTTTTTTGTTTCTCTATTCTTTCAGCTCCACACTTGGCATTCCTTGGCTCTCATTCGCACTACGCCACACTGGCTGGCACTCGACCATACATCAGTGAATATCCTGTTTTTATGTTCTCCCCCTTTCTCGGCTGTGTGCCCCTTATACAGTTATCCCTCAGTTGTTTCTTCCTTTACAGCTCAGATTTAAAGGGTGGTGGTGTGTTTTTTTAATTAAACAATGGGACCATGTAGGCAAGCTGCATCTTCAGTTAATTATTTCTTGCCTACATGATTTTTTTTTATCTCTCTCCAATCATATCCCACCAACCTTGAGCTGTAAACTCTTACCACAGCTGATTCCTCTCTGGCTGAGCTCTCTATTAGCTGCTCTCACCCTACCTTTCTCTATGATGGTGACCAGTGAGTGCTTTGATGTCCCAATAGAGACAGACAGGCATATTGGGGTGCCCACACCCCAAATCACAGTACCCCTTTTCATTATTTTTGCATTCCCGTCTAGTCATTTGTGTTATGTATTCATTTAGACAGTCTCTTGCATTAACGTGTCTCCTCATTTTGTCCTGACAAACTTATTCCTGACAGCAAACACAACCTTTTCCATATTTCCAGCTCCTCCTCTCCTGTTTCACTCTTCATGATCCTCTCCTCTCCTTTACCTTCTCTGGGTTTTTGGGGTTAAACAGAATAATTTTATTTTTTATTTTTATGGGGGGCCTCATCACCTCATGTGTCTTATGTATCGCTCCTCCAGCTCCTACCCCATCTGGCCCTCCCTCTACACTCACAACAGGAGGCAGCTCCACCCTGTCCAAGAAGAGGCCTCCGCCCCCACCTCCTGGACACAAACGCACCCTGTCTGACCCACCCAGCCCGCTCTCTCACAGTCCACACAGTAAAGGGGGCTTGACTGGGGGTGAGACACAAGCACTCGTAACAGTAGGGTGGGGTTCCAGCCTGAAGATGCAGGAGGATTTAACAACTCTTTAGAGGGTTTGATGAAATAATCTAAACTTAACGTCCACTTGCTAGCTTTTTCCAGAGCTTTCAAACATTTATCGATTGGCGTAGCAGCACAGCTGAGCCAACTCTATTCATTGGTAAAGACTTTGAGATGTAATCAGAAGCTCCAGAAAAAGCATGTAAGTGGACCTTGAGTTAAACGATGAGGCTATAAGGTTATTCTATATTCTCATCTTGTCAACGAATGCCACAAAAAGACCAAAACCAGCGGTGTGTTAGTCCTCCTCTCACCCTGTTGTTTATCTTCTCTACCCTGTCTGTGGCTGCAAGTCTTTTAAATCTTTTAAAACAGCTCACAAATATCTGGTTTCTTTAAAAAAAAGTCATCAAATTTCCTAAAACAGCTGGTTACTGACATTTTTAGTAAAGTTTTTAACATTAGATTAAATCAAAAGAATACACATGAGGAGTATTTATGGCACCGGCTGTCGTGAAGGAACATGTCATCCAGTGCAATGATCTGGCTCGCTGATGTGTTTTTAATGGTTTGGAGGTCTGTGACACAGTATCAGGCCTTAGATAGACACACAATATTTGCTGGTACAATCAGTTTATGTTTTGGTTCTGGTCTTTTCATGGGATTTGTTGACAAATGCAAAGTGTAGAACATCGCCAGCCTTGTCCACTAAAATAATTTTGTTAGATAATAAACTTTTTTAAGATTACATTTTTATACTCAAATGTTTAGAGATGTTCACTGGGGGTTAATTTCACCGTGCACAGATCATGGGTGCCTTTTCATGTCTCTTTGCAGTTTAATAGGTATGTTGAATGGTAATCTGAGCCCAGCATAGAAGCAAAATGGATGACTGATTTACCCTAACTACGCATTTTACTTCATATATAAGTTTATTTTTTCACTATCAACAAAGAAAAGAGATTAAATCAAACTATTCAATGCCAGTGACAATATTAGAAATATTTGTACGCGCTTGTGAAGATGTATGTTTTTCACACTCAACTGGATTTCACAAGTTTAAAGAGAAGTGTTATCCAATTAACATCCACAAATTAAGTAAATCCCATAGTTCACCATACCTTTAAACTGTATGTAGAGAACATCCATGAGTTTGTCTCACTCAGGGTTGGTTAGGAGAACAGGGACATCTCATTTTGTTAAAGTCCAGTTCATCAGAGGACTCAGAGACAGAGGGAATGAAATCAAACAAATCAACACCTCAGTGACATGCAACCTTGTATCCCATATGGGTATGATGGGAACATTTTTTTACTGTTATTCCACTTGTTATTGTTTGTCCTCTGTGGTGTTTGTGTCACACATGCCGTAATACCCAACCACTGATTAGCTGACGGCACTTTATCTTGCACAACCTCAGTTTCCAAATAGCACGGGCTCATGGAAAGCTCAGCCAGATGACGCCTCCCTCATTGTTTTTTTAAACCATCACAGCATGTTAATTTATTTCCACATTTATACCAATTTAATCTCCTGGTTAGTGCTCTGTTGCGGTGTTGAGTAATCTGTTTGTCGTCGTTAATTTGAATGTTTTAGGAAGCGACTCCACCCCGCCTCCCGTCAGCAAGATGTCTCCTGTTTCTAACAAGTTTGAAGGCATTCCTCAACAGCAAAGGTACCAAAAACAAACACCATAGTGAAATATGAAGCTTAATTGTCCTGCAATTTATTGCATCTCTGGCTTCTGAGATGTCTTTAATGTCTGATGAGATGTTTTAATGTCTTCCCAGCACTACTTCAAGCAACACAAAGTCTACACTTGGTCCAAGGGTTCTTCCCAAACTACCTCAAAAAGGTACAGTCTTTGTCCAGTTTCATTTTAAACTGAGCTGTTAAAGTAAAGGAGTGATTGACTGACTATACATCTGCTGCTCTCTCCAGTGGCATTGCGGAAGATTGACACCATACACCACCCGTCTATGGATAAGCCCAGCCTTCCTCCAGAGGTCTTCCAGAAGTCCCCGCCAGCAACTGACACCCCTCAGAAGGCTCCTCTGGGGGACAGGCCTCAGCTGGGAGACCTGCCCCCCAAACCGCAGCCGTCTGAACTCCCCCCCAAACCAGGAGAACTTCCTCCGAAGCCACAGCTCTCCGACCTCCCTCCTAAACCTCAGCTGGGTGACCTCCCGCCCAAACCCCAGCTCAAAGACCTGCCCCCCAAGCCTCACCTCGCAGACATCCCCCCGAAACCTGGGACAGTCGAGTCCACTCCCAGGCCGCCTCCCGGAGAGACGACGCAGAGGCCTCAAACGCAACCTCCGCCTCCGCCTCAAACTCAGCCTCAACCTCAACCTCAGCCTCAAGACTCGCCGTCACCTAATCAGCAAGCTAATATAGCGACCCCCTCCCACCAGCCTGCTGAGGACACCAACGGGACTCCAGCAGGAACTGCAGAGACACCTGTGCCACTTCCGAGGAAGATCAACACGGTACAAACATGCTTGTCTCTAAAGCTGATCGACAGCTAGGGTTTTATTTTCATCACTCTTGCCATTAGTTCTCTCAGTTACGATAACATAGTTGTAGAAACATATTGGTCTTTGTTTCTTCTGGGGCAGTTTTAACTATAAATGCAATACATTCAGTGTGAAGCAATAAAACACACTGACACTGGCTGTCGGCTGTTTAAGATTATGATTATTTCAACTTCCTTTTATGGATTTAGCCCTTTGAGGAACACTCAGTTGCTCCATATTTCATCCCTATGCTGTGTTATTATGGTAGTTTAAAAAGAATATTAGATGTTTTAATGATGCTAGCAGTGTGGTGCCACGTCTACTATCACTTCTGGCTGCTTTTCGATCATATTTAATCAAATTTTCTCACTCAAGATACAGTACACCAGAAACAGTTAACTGGAAAATCATCCTATGGGCCAAAGGGGTAAAATTAAAACAAAACTTGTCTTTGTTTGCAATTATAACAGTTCTGATATCTGTATATTTCAGGGGAAGAGCAAAGCCCGCAGGGTGAAGACGATCTACGACTGCCAGGCTGACAATGACGATGAACTGACTTTTGTTGAAGGAGAGGTGATTATAGTTACAGGGGAGGAGGACCAGGAGTGGTGGGTGAGTTCAGCTCCACTACTACTACTGAAAACACAAAAAAACACTGAATGCCACATTTTTCTTTCTCTTACACTCTCTCTTTTCCCTTTTCACTTCCAGATTGGACACATTGAAGGAGATCCAGAAAGAAAAGGGGTGTTCCCCATGTCTTTTGTGCACATCCTGAGTGACTGACAGCCAGAAAGACTTGCACTACGCCTCTCCCTAAATTGGGAGCTCCTGTAAATAGCTATCATAACGCCCCTTGTCACAGGACAAGTGTCCTAAAGAAGAAAAAAAAAACAACAAAGAAGAGACCCAAGAAGGATAAACTAGCCATGGATGCCTCATCCATGCTGTACAAAGAATGTGTGTATTCTTCCTCTACCAGTATTATCTTAACCCTATAGCACGGCTGTGACGAAGCCACTCTCAGAACCCTAGCACTTACCTAAAAGTCTATGTTTATGCTGTTACTGTGTATATATGTATGTAAATATATATATTTGTGTGTGAGTGTATATACATGTTTTATTGTACAAAACATGTACCATTGCTCTCTACCTGTCAGATTAAGCATCAGGGCGGTGGAGTTTGGAATTTTATCTGTATTAATTTTACTGGCCCTCAAGTAATTATCAGCTTATATTTCTGGAAAAAGGACAAATAAGAAAAAGGAATGTGAAATAGGTCATGTCACTATTTGTGTCTTGCATCCCTGTTTACCACCATAATTGACTGAAGAGGCAGGAGTCTCCCACTGATCTTCCCGAGATGAAAAGAATTTCATTAAATGTACTCCTTGTTCTTGCTTGCTTTGTGTGTACACGTATTATGGTTGTTTTACAGTATAGAAACCTGCTGCTACTGTGTGGTGGAATATCAAAGCCTGTGGTTCACTGTAGGTCACTAATTTACTCCTTGTTACACTGTTCACTGTGTTTATGCTCTGTGTGTGAACTCGACGCCATCTCCACAGTCCGTTGACCTTCTCTGTGCATGGTGTAACAATGACTGGAATTGAGTGGAGTGCTGCGTTCAAAGACGCTCACCTCAGGGTTTGAAGAGCCACTATTAATTAAAGCAGGACTACATAGATGGTATCCTGTTGTTAAAGCCACTATTAATGACAAGTACGGGAAACTCAAGAGGACATCTTAGCAATAACTTGATTTATCTGACAGGCTAGAAGTTTCACAACAACCTGTGTTCACAATTCAGTGTCTTGTAAAACCTCATGAGCTTGAATTTTTTTTTTTTTTTTAAGTTTGAGTCATGTAATATCATTCCATGTTACTGGATTCAGTGCATTTCCAGGTTTGCCTGTGAACCAGAGATGTCTTTTAGATGAAGGGTGGACTTTGTAAAAGGCTGGAGAGCCAGTGTATTTTCACCTGGTCCTCACTGATTTGCAGTTTTTCCCCCATGTTAAGGAACAAACCCCATCAACCCATTGTATCATTAAAAGTGCTGTACTTCAACCCCTCAGCCTGCTCTTTTTCTTAGTTGCCATCGTGTCACATGATTTCAAGATCTGTTTGTGGCTCCCACTGAAATTTCAAAAGCTTTGGTATTAGAGGGTTAAAGCTTATTGAAGTTAGAAACAGTAGACAGCTGTGCAAATACTAATTTAGACTCTGGAGGAGAGTTCTCTCACATCTGTAAGTATAACTAAAGCCAAGTGGTGGCAGATTCTGTGCAATTTTGAGGTACTTGTTCATTTTTCTATACTACATTTCAGCAGGACATTTACTTGTTACTTTTCAAAATTACAATTTCACATTAAAAAAAAAAAAAAAAAAAAAAAAAACTAAACCCTTTCACAAAAGTAGTGTCTACTTGTGGCTCCTTGTCACAAGGTGTCCATCTTCAACTCTTTCCAAAGAAAATAAGCCTACTTCCTAAAATGGTGAACACAGGAGCCCACTGTTGAAAACTGAAGGTTTACTTTAGGTTAAAGTTCTTTAACTTTCAAAGTCCCAAAAAAAAAAAAAAAAAAAAAAAAAAAAAAAAAAAAAAAAAATCTAAACTTGACTACATTATCCACAGTTAAAAGAACAAGTCAAAATCTCAAACAAAGTTCTCCAATTTATTGTCATTTGAACAATTCTGATTTCACATTAACCAAAATATATCATCCAACTCTGCTACAGCTTCTTTTGAATTTAATAACACAGGAATACTATACACTTAAAAAAAATAAACTAAATACTTTGTGTCAACACACAAATATCACAGCTTACCAAATAAAACTCTTCACATAAAGCATGGATACCAAAATACTGGTAAACAAAAGCAAACTTATTTACACACTTGGACTTTGTGTGGTAGTTTTGAGCTTTGGTCCTTCTCCACAGACTTGATGACTCCTACAGCGACTGTCTGCTTTAGGTCTCTGGCTGCAAAGCGACCTGTGGAGTACAAAGATGACTGTAAAACCCTGCATGGGTGAGATTTTACAAGACTCAAGTGGATTGATAGCAGTACCTAAAGGAGGGTATGTGAAGAAGCTCTCCACACACATGGGCTTGATGGGAACCAGTTTGACTGTGGCAGCAGTCTCCAGATATCAGTATCTGAGGCTGGTCCTCCAGTTTCTTGCCTGTGCGACGGTCAAGCTTCTCCCTCAGCTCAGGCGAAGCGACAGGTCACGTGGGCAGTGTGGCAGTCCAGGACGGGAGAGTAGCCAGCTTTGACCTTCCCCGGGTGGTTCAGGATAATCACCTAAAATAGAAAATTTTAAAAAGACAGGAAGCATCAGTCCAGGTGACTAATGGAAATTTTAAGTTTAAAATTTTTTTAGGTGCAGTGAACTGACCTGAGCTTCAAAGCTGCGGACATCTGACGGAGGGTCCTGCTGGGCGTTGCCAGCCACGTCCCCACGCCGCAGGTTCTTGACAGCCACGTTCTTGATGTTGAAGCCAACGTTGTGTCCCGGTAGAGCCGTCTGCAGGCCCTGGTGGTGCATCTCAATTGACTTGACCTCAGCTGTGAGCTTGGCAGGGGAGAACATCAAGGTCATGCCTGGTTTGAGGACGCCAGTTTCAATCTTGCCCACTGGCACAGTCCCAACTCCTGGAAGCACAAACAAAGTAACAGACAGAACTAATCAATGGAGTTTAAAAGCCTGGAAATCAAGAAATAGAATTCAACTTTAACCCTGACCTCCAATTTTGTAGACATCCTGCAGAGGTAATCGTAGAGGCTTGTTGATTGTGCGCACAGGCGGCTGAATGGAGTCCAGAACTTCTAGTAGAGTTCTTCCACTTGCATTCCCTTCCCTTCGTCTGACCTTCCAACCTTGGAACCAGGGCATCTGCGTACAGACACGTTACTCATCGCAAGTCAGTTCTGAGGGATTTTAAGCCCCAACATATCTTTACCTTCTGGGTTGCAGTGATCATGTTCTCCCCAGTCCAGCCAGAGATGGGAACAAAAGGCACGGTCGTGGGGTCGTAGCCGATCTTCTTGAGGAAGCCGCTCACGCCTCGCACCACTTCATCGAAACGTCTCTGGCTGTAAGGGGGTTCGGTCAGGTCCATCTTGTTCACACAGACTATGATCTGCTTGACGCCCAGAGTGTAAGCCAGCAAGGCATGCTCTCTGGTCTGACCGCTTCTCGACACACCAGCCTCAAACTCCCCTTTAGCTGCTGAGACCACCAGGAGGGCAACATCAGCCTGGAATCACATTAAATGGTACAGCCATAAAACAAAAGAGATTAATGAATACAGACAATGGCAACCGTGTATGTGCTTCTTACCTGTGATGTCCCTGTTATCATGTTTTTGATGAAGTCACGATGGCCTGGGGCATCAATTATTGTCATGGTGTACTTCTGTGTGTTGAATTTTAGCAGTGAAATATCAATAGTGATTCCTCGCTCCCTCTCAGCCTTCAGCTTGTCCAACACCCAGGCAAACTTGAAGGAACTCTTCCCCATCTGTAAAAAACAACAGAAAAATAGAGTTACCCAATTAACATTTTCAACATCCAAGTTTTACTGTAGGGTTTTATCTGTCTCACCTGTGCAGCAGCTTTCTCAAACTTCTCCAGTCTCCTCTGGTCAATGCCACCACACTTGTAGACGAGGTGTCCGGTGGTGGTGGACTTGCCACTATCAACGTGGCCGATAACCACCACATTAACGTGAGTCTTCTCTTTTGCCATGGCTGAAAGCAGAGTTGCTGAGCAAACAAATCAACTGTAGGCTTCTGAGACAAAACAACACTGTTGAGGATTCCAAATTCTTCTATTAAATAGATGTGAACAGCCCCTTTGCACCAACTTTATAGGCTGCAACTTCCAAGCTGCTCTGATAACTGAAGACAGGTGTGCTGCTTAATTGAGCTTAATTGGTGTCAGCCCAACTCTGCTGAAAAATGGACACTCCAAAATTATTTGGAATGCAGGAGAATAAAAAGCTGAAAACTATAGAAATTCCTCATAAATGCTGCTTACTGTGACTAACAGTGAGTAGTAAGAAATGGTGCAAATATGTGAGCTTTAGCTTTGATCAGTGTGCAGCTGTCCTTTAAAGTCTGCCACTATGGATCACCTAATGATCTCAAATTACAGTCAGGTGTGTCTGCTGGAGGTGGCAGTCTTTGAAGCAGCCTTAATAAGTAGCCTCTCCCTATATATCAAACAAACTGTGATCAACCACAAAGACTGAAGGAAAAGCAGCTGACAGGCAATGAACATGTTTTTAATATTAAAGATACTGCTGATTGTGGAGGTTTATCTGTGTTAAATAGGAAAACCAGGGGCTGAAAAACAGCTGCACCATCACTAATGATGCACAAAAACTTCAAATACATAGCTTCAAATTGACCACTGGCTTGTGGTGTAGTTACTGTTGTCAGAATAAGACAAGTCATGTGAGTATTAAGACATTTTAGATTACTTTTCCTGTCTGTGTCCATGCATTGTGGTTTGATTTCACAAAACTGTGAACATCAGAAGAGAATTTCCCTGACTATATTCCCTTTTCTGCTCAAAATTTGAGTTTATACAACAGTTCCTGCCAAAAACAGCCATTGCAAGTCTCCATTTACATTCTTACAACACCAGAAATTACAAGTGTATTAGGTAAACTTTAAAATTAAACAGTCATGCATCAATTCAAGGAGATGCTGCTACAAAAAGGATTCATTAGTAACTATATTTTGTAAGGGGTTTGTAATCAGGGGTTTTCAATCAGGGAAAAGGAGTAGATTCACTACTGAAAATGTTTAAGTACAGTATTAAACCCTCTTCAGAGATGCTTTAAGACACAAAAATACACGGCTTTGAATAATAATGTGCCTCATTTGGTTGTTAAAAAAGTTTAATGTACTACTTACTGATCAAATATGAATCATATTCAAAATACACGTCAAAGTCATCAAAAGTATTTTTTAAATATATATATTAACTAACATCTCTATTAGCTATTTGCACATAAGAACTATGCTAACAGAAACGTGTGTCCACCTATTAAAGACAGGTCTGACCATAGTGAGGAGGATCCTGGGGTCACAGTGGAGGGTCAAATAACACAACAGCGCCCCCTGCAGCTTGTTAAAGCTCTGTATTAGCTTCTTGCTCAAGGACACTTCGGTAGAGAGACTAAACCTTGGGATATCTGGTTCAAGGACAGTGTCTTTTAACGGTTTCTAACGGTCGCAAAGTCCTAATTACAGCAGCGGTTAGACATACTAATAGGCTAGGTCAGTAATAATCCGGTTCAAGTGACCGTTGAAACACATCGGCGGGTCTCCACTGACCGGGCGGATCTACGTTCAGTTGAGGACGGAAGGAAGGTGTATATAACGCCCCCCACCCCCACCTCCTCCTCCCTCCCTCCGCGCTCAGAGGTGGCACAAACCGAACCTCCCCTCCTGTTTGACGGCCGCAGTGACGCTAGATAACTAACCCGGAAACGGCGACCGCAAATCGCTTTTCTTCTCCTTTCAGCCCGCTGGCTCCTAGCGTGGTATCCAAGCCCGTCGACTCCCCTGTTTCTCCACGAGCATCAAGGTAAAAGAAAAGACAATTAGCACTTTATTTAACCTCTTTCTTCTTTCTCTACTAGCCGCCTTTGCTGCCCACCGGTTGCCATTCACCGGGGCTTGTTTTGAGTGTTAAATTTTGTTCCTCGGAGTCAAAAAATGAATGGTGAATCATAAACGTGCCTGGCGAATTCAAACCCACGTAAAGCTAAGTTACAGCAAAATGAAAATAGTGAGAAATATCGGTATTGTTTTGGTTACATCCTCGACGTACCGTTAACTTCCCCTTTTCAGCTCAACGGTAGGTTTTTCAAGTCTACACTGCCAGCTAAATCTTTCCTTTATTTGGCCACAGACATTGACTGTTGCATGCTTGACCCATATATTACTAAAGCCACGTTATCAGCTGTTTTTTTTTTTTTTTTTTTGCCTCGTGTGCCATAAAGTGTGCTGGATTATCTCCACAGTTTGAAACTAACCGTATGGCTTGGATTAAGACTGCTCGCTTACAGGCAGTTCAGTTCAGTGTGATGCATCATTAAAGCTGCATTAAAGGAAATGCACACGCTGACAGCTGGGACCTGGTTAGAGCCGGTTTGTCTTTGATGATTTTTCATTCTCATCAGAGCAGTAATTAAAGAGATTTGGCCAGAGGTTTCCGAACTGTGATCCTGGAAGTAGCTCTGATCAACTATTCACCCCATTTATTTGAATAAAAGTGGCAGTACCACAGTGTGGAAATACTCTATCACATATAAAAGTCCTCAAATCAGACTCTTATATGAGTAAAAGTACAATCAGAAACATATATTATTATTATTTTTTTTTTTATTACTGGATTATAATTATGATTGCTGTTCATAGTGAAGTGTAACTGTAGGACTGCAACTAACAGTTATTTTCATTATCAGTCTTTGGTTACTTTTCGATTAACTGATTAAGCATTTTTGTCTATAAAATAACAGAAAATTGTAAAAAATGCTCAAGGTGACATCATCAAATATCTTATTTACTCTCGTACATGACACAGAAAAACAGAGGCAAATATTTGGCATTTTTGCTTTAAAAAAATGACCAGAGCGATTATTTCATTATCAAAAAATACTTGAGCAACTGACAAATCTTTGCAGCTCTACTTAACTGTTTTATATACTGTTGGATAGTTATATGTAATTGCTGTAGCTGTAGCTGTCAGACAAACTTAGAGGAGCAACAAGTGCAATATTTCCCCGAGAAATGTAGCGTAGCATAGCAGTTCAGCGCAGTCTTGAGTAAATATAGTTAGTTGTTTTTAACAGCTAGGTGCTGGTACCTCCTTAGAGTGTTTGTGGCATGAGAGTCCACTTATAAACCTGACATTAGCTCACGTAGCAAATAGATATCACTGACAGGATTGATGCATGTTAAGACGACCATAGAACGGAAGTATATGTTATTTCCTGTCTGCCCAGTCTCCGCATACCTCCTGAAAGTGGAAGTGAAACGTCCAGAAAACTGGATTTGATGCTACATTGGGCAAGTGCAGCTCAGTTGTGGTTGTGATGCAACGTCTACATTCAATTTGTCTCAAAGGCGTCATCGTTTCAAAGTGTCCAAATTAGACTGATTCTGCTGCACCGAGGCTCGTTATGAAGAGACTCTGAAATGATCTGCTCAGGTGTAATTCAGGAGTCACTGCACATTTGGCTGAGGCTTTAACTCTGACACACTGCGACCCTGCACTCCCTTTAAGATGGCAGAAGTAATTTCATTGCCTGTCAGGCAGAGTCTGTAGACTCATCCAGTAGTTCAGAGACATATACTCTTACCTTAACTTCCTTGTATGGGTCTCAGTCATACCTCCTCAGGTTATTTTTTTCCTCTTGCAATTTGTCTTCCTTGCACTCTGAGAGAAGGAAGTATCACCTTTCTCCCAGTGTTAAATCATTTTCTTTTAATGGATGGACACAAGTTTCTGCTCTCATACTTCACATCAATGTAGACGTGTAAATTTGGACTGGAGACGATGTGACAAATCCCTGACTTTTCCCACAGTTGTAGGCCTGAGAGACATGGTACAACTTGTTGTGCCGTGTCTCATACCCTTTCTGCAGTGGTGTGAACAGATGGGATCATAGATGGAGCAACTTTTTACGGAATCTAGTGCTAACTCTTCTTTTATTTTGATTCCTGTTGCATGTACAAGTTGCAGCAGCAGTTACAGAGATTGCAAAAGTGAGAGGAAAGGCTACTTGCAACAAGAAAGTGAAATCTGGTGTTGAGCATAATTTTTTTTTTTTTTCGATTTGGGGTTCAGGAACAGGAACTTTTTCTCACAGCCTTGGTTTGTGAAACAAGCATTGAGAACGTGGATCATTTGGCACAATGTTTTCCCTCATAAATCTCAGTTGAATACAGGCAGAGACACACAGGTTTGTTGGGCGTAACCTTTCTTAGAAATTAAACATTGGAAGTTGTGCCATGCAACTTCCAGATTAGGAAATTGTTATTATTCATCTTTTACTCATTACTGTTTAGTTATAATGTGGCTGTCACTCCCAGTCTTTTTGTATGAGAGGGTTTTGTTGACATCAGATAGGACTTGTATCAGTGCTGTACATCAGTGTTTACTTTATGGCTGCTTAAATAAAAACAGGAACACAGATATTTTGAATAGTATTTTATAGTCTCTCATTGTGTTGAACTAAGGCAGACAAAAAGCAGCAAAATGTGGATGAAACTGTCTCATTTTGACACTCAGTGGGATGCCTTCAGGGAGCCACTAAGCCAGTAAACCCCAGAGGAATCCCATGAGGGAGGATTTTCCACATACTTTCTCCAGCAAATGTGTTTTCTCATTTGGACAACTGTAGATACTGTAGCTGGGGGTGATAACACGAGAGCAGAGTAAGTGTAATGGTAGGTCATTTTAATTATTAATCACTTTTCCATGAGTCTGCCCAAGGACCTTTAAGACAGAGCTGCTTAGACATTTTCATGTCACAGACCCGCATTCGTCATTTTAGGATAAAACCTGATTACAATAAACATTTTTGGACATTATCTCATTAGAACAGTGTCTGGTGAATAAATTGTTGACTTCTCAAGAATGTCCAGAAGCCGCTGAGGGGAGGAGAATGGTGGAGGTTGTGGGGTGCGGAGCCCTCCTCGCAGCCCCACTCCCTTGAACACACCCGGAGTCACTGAGCTGCTGGCATGAGCTTGAGTTACTCTCAGTATGAGGTTCACTGAAGTCTCCAGTCAGACTATTTATTATATTTCCGGTGGCAAGTGGATCCACACACTCACACACACACGCATTGTACATCTTGTCTAGTTGAGTCATTGCTGTAGCACATTCGGTTGATGTACCATTGTCTGGTTTTACTGCAGTGTTCATGCAGCTAACATACGTTTATGTGTTTGCCACAAAGACTTAAACACCTTTGACCACATGTGTCTAAAAACATAAAATTATTTACTGGAGTGACGATCTACAATTGACCCATTTAACCTTCTTTTATGAAGTGCTTGTAGGTGTTTTGCTACTGTACACAAAACTACATTTTAAGATTGCACATTTTCGCAGGCTTGTTTGCGTCATACTACAGGCAGCATGCAAGGCCAGGTGCTGCTGTCTTGGCCTCATGCAGGACAGAGTTGTATTGATCCCTCTCCATAGCATAATGCTGTTTGTGCAGTTATTTGGATTAACATCCTCTAACTGATTTGGCCTATTCAGCATTTTTGCTCTAACACTGTGATCATGACATGGCTTAATCCAGAGGAGTTCCTCAGCATCTTTCAATTTCTACAGTGCTTTCTCTTGTTGTTTTTAAAATACATATCTGCTTTGAAAGGCTCTTGACTCATAGTTACACTGTTTTATTCACAAACAACAAATCAGAGCTGTGGACTGCTCTTGAGTAATCACATTTGCCACTCAAGTACACATAATTCTTCCTCTTCCATCACCATTGCATGCCTGCTCTTGTCCATAAGCAGATCATAGTTGAAATGATGACATACTTGAGTCAGTGACTAGGAAAGGCTGACTGTGCCCCCACCCCCCACCCCACCACCACCACCACCACCACCACCACCCCACCCCACCCCACCCTACCCCATTCAGAGCAGGCCTGTCTGTTTCTGCACAGAGCTGAGTTATTAGAGAGCAGAATTTGACACTGACTCTGCTGACGTCTCATCAATTTTACATTATTCCTCTGATCATATCTGTTTGACAGCTGATTATTCTCATCGTATATTGTGTATTTTACTTCATGGTCAGTGTTTTTGAGTATGTGAGTGCATATAAGAGTCTATATGAAGAAACACAGATTCCTCTCGCTCCCTCCCTGCTGTTCTGTCCACAAACAGATTTATTTAATGTTTCTGATTGCTGTTAAAATGAGCGGAGAAAGATGATCCGGAGCCGTGGAGGTCTAAGCTGTGGTGGTGTGTGTTTGTAGCCTTTGGCGGTGGCGAGTAATATACTTTTGATGTCTGTCTGTGAAGTGTATGAGTCAGTGTGTGTGTGTGCCAGTTTCTGATCTGCAAGCTCTGGCTGCGCTGGTAGACTCGAGCATTCCTCTCAACTTTCTCACTTCCGTCCTGTGATGTTGGCTTATCTGAAGCCCTGAGCATTCACATAATGAGAAGAGAGAGCAGTCTTGGAAATTTCTTCTCTCTCTTTTTTTTTTTTCCTCCAGCAGGCAGTCCATCCAAAGGCCTCCATCAGGATGCTTTCAGTCGTACCTCCGTTCGTGCATCAGCAGCAGCATCTTTAGAGTAAATGTGGAAAAAGAGTAAAGTGGACTTTGCATTGAATTTCTCAACACAAGGCTATAAATAACATTGCCCACACAAAGGAAAAAAAAGCCTGTGACTTTGTGTGCCCCGACCCCCGCACCTTTCACACATACAAAGAAAACTGCTCAAGGCTCAGATCAGAGAAAAGAGACAGTAGGGATCATGATATCCAAGATTTTCTAAAGCAGGTGAACAACGATTTGTCAACCTCACCGTGCAACAAACAAATCAAATAAATTGGCAAAATGAAATTATTGTTCTAGCATGTTAATGAAGGCAGGCATGAGATCCTCATGTGGCCGCCTACATGTCAGTGGACACAGAGAAGGAGGGGTGTTGCCACAGATGGTGCGCCAGCAGGAAATTCAGCTTTTGCATGAAACTGTTGCTGTGCTGCCCCCGCACCAAACCTTCATCCTCGCACTCCTCATAGTGTTAAACAGTCACATACTAAAACCTTGAGGTGGAATTTTGTCCCACTTCTTTGCTGCAGCTGCTCGTACATTAATATTTAACCATGTCTAGATTTTGCGGACATGTGTGCTTTGTCGTTCCATATATTGTGATGTTTATTGCAGTGATAAATAATTATATTCCTCTTTTGGCCAAAGCTGTAGTTGAGTACACAGGGCTCACCATCAGTTGATGGGCAACTATTTTTTTATGATTGATAAAGCATGAAAGTCATTTTACAAGCAAAAACTACAAAATATTCTCTGATTTCAGCTTCTCTAACCTGAATCTTTCGATTTTCTTTGTTTCAAATGATTATATACTGAATATCTTTAGGTTTTTGGATTATAGATGTCTGGGTCTTGATTTATTAGATTTAGGAACATACCCAGCAGTTCATTTGCATTCTCTCCCCCATTTTACACAATCTTTATCTATTTGTGACACACAGTTTTTGCCACACTCTTTAATCCTGATGTTTTATGCTTATTTACTAAAGATGACTGAAGCCTTTTTAGCCATTCCTGTCATCAGTCTGTCTCCAGTTACAATCATGTCAGTGCATTGATTTTGTTTGAAAAGCCCATACTGACTATAATGATAAAGATGGCTGTAATACTAATAATAAACCTCCATACCACTGTTGGGGCAGATGATTGATTGTAATTGCCTGGCATGCTTTAAACCATTTCTGAATCCAGCTGAGAGGAACGAGCCCTCAACAAGTACATTTGTTGTGACATTTCAGTTTGAGCGTCTCCAGCCCATGTAACTGAGCTGTGGGAGTTTTCTTAATGAAATGATTTTTTCCACAGAGGCTTCGCTGTGCACTCTGTTGGCTACAGCACCTTCAGTCGAAATCCTTCCTCAGTCCCCAACCAGTAGGGAAGGGGGGTAGTTACAAGTTGTCATGGCAACTTGAGTTTTAATGGAAGTTTTTTTCAGTGGCGTTGAAACCAACAACACAAGGACTGATTTGTACCACAGTGCGACATGCTTCAATTCTGTACCAACCAATCCCCCACACACGCTTCAGTCATACAGCTACAGTAATACAGTCTCCGCATGATGTCCATTTAGTAGCAGTTCTTGAGCTTTCGACTGCATCACACAATCTCCTTCGACAGATGGAGTTACCAAGTTGTTATACAGTTGTCGATTCAAATCTCCATCTTTCTGGCCACGTTAAGTTTTAAAATTCATTCTTGGCAGTGGAAACTGTAGTTGATAGAAAAACCTTACCAAAAAGTCAATTTAAATTTCCAGTTTTAAGTCAAAATGAATGAAAAAAGTCCTTACATTGCTTGGAAAAATTGATCCCCTGCTTAAAATAGGTTGAGTAGGGTTATCTGCTGAGGAGGATAGTGTGGATAGCTCCAGAACAGCCACTAAATGGAATAATCCTAGTTTAAGTAAATATTAGCTGAAGAGTTAAAATGATAATCTGTCTCTTTACAGTTTATATTGCATATTCAGATGTATGATAAACCTCATGTTATCCATGTGCGTGACAAATGGACAGACTCCACATATAGATCCTATTGATTACCTCTGTGCTCTGGTTTACAGGCAGATCCAGCTCTTGTTTTGCTGTCTGCAGCGCACACAGTCCACAGCAGGCCCACACATGTCGGTCCACAATTAATTATTGACCCCTTCATGTGGTGGGATGAATTAAAATCAAACAAAATATACTGTACATGGTATGCCGACTTATTACTGCTCCCATAAACTGGAGATGTTGTGATGTTTCAGCCTCGTAAAACCATTCTTGTAAACAATATTTTCAGATCCAGTTTTGGTTTGTAGTGACTGTACATTCTCTGGAAGTGACAAATCAAAACAAGGAAATAAGTATTTGAAACAGCAGGAAGTGAGCATTTAGTTCAGAGAAAATGCACTGAGCAGTAATTTAGTTTTGTTGCCTCTGATCCTGTGGGAATAAAGCAATATCACGTCAGTCACGTTAGTAAAGTCTGTGACGTTCACTGAAGTTTTGTGATTTAAGGGTATTGAATTTCTGATTTCTTACACTTTAACCCCCTGCTACCATCAGTCTTCTGCCCCCCAACTTTATTTAAATGACTTCTTTCAAGTTTTTGTCAGGACAAAGAGTCTTCTCATGTGACGAGCAGATGCCTCAGTGGTATTTGAAACACCAGTGAGCAGTTTGCTCACTGTTTGCTGTCCCTCCCCAATAGCCTGGATTTAATTGTTGCTTGGAGGGATGAGTTGTTGAATCACCACATACACATGCATGCAACACACACTGCCACTTGTGAATGATCTCATCATGTGGGTCTTTTCCCACATCAGCATTGCAGTGGATGATGGTAGTCATATATATATATATACAGTATGAGCCATAAACCTCAAAAGCATGATGATGGTTTGACTTGTGATCCATTTGCCACAGTCTAGTTAACGATTTAATTAAAAATTTATAGCAGATTGTGGAAAAGAATTACACACAAGATGGAGGGCTCAGGTAGCCTTAGTTTATGAGTTAGTTATGAGTCATGATTAGTTTATTATAACCTTATTAGGTTTATAATGTTAGCTGTAAGTCCAGGGTGAAATATCTTAACAACTACTGAATAAATTGCCTTTAAACTTTTGTAAACACATTCATAGTAAATAATTAGACTTTTCCTCTAGCCCCATCACAAGGTTCATATTTGATGTCCCCGTCAGGATGAATAGTGATAACTGCTCCACATTAAAGTCTAACATTAACCTCTATAATCTCACGTGGCTAATCGGAGGCTGATCTGGCCGTATGTTGTGCCCTGCAGCTGTAGGCATGATGCATAGCTGACTCCCATGATGCCCTGCCACAGATGTCACCCAGAAGGTCCCGTGTGACATGTCAGCTCTATTGGATTAAGAGCAAGTCGCAGTCAGGTTGCATGAAGGAAAGCCTCTGACAGAACAGGGGATAAGAAAAGAGGCTGTTACACTGTAATTTTTCAGGTTCAGGAGGATGTGTGTGTGTGTGTTTTTTTTTTTCTTATTTTAGCATCATATCCTCTCTTTTTTTATTTAGTAGTTTGCCCTTTTCGCAGTGTCGCATTCGATCATGTTTGCTTCCCCGGGCTGACTTTCCCACAGCTCTCACTGTTCTTGTGGGTTTGAAGTTTCAGGGTTTGAAGTCTGATCACATTCATGCATGACCAACACTGCTGCCATTGCCATGCATTTGTATGCAGGCTGGTGAACTGAGAAGTGCCCTGGTCCTAATGGTCTCACAGTCTACTGAGCTTATACTCTCAATTAGGGCAGCACAACTTGTGAAACAAGCTTGTGGCTTGCAGAGACTGCTTTGAATCTTAAAACCGAGAATTGTGAAGTGACTGGTGTCTTACTCGGACACCAGGCCCTGGCATTTGAAAGGTGTGTGGTAGATAACATATGATCGCAAATCGATAACCTTTAACTTTACTGTTTAGTTAGCAGTTTGGATTGGTTGTCTCAACATGAGCTCGATTGAGTGTATTAAGCCGTGGCACTCATACAGGAGGAAGCAGGGAGGCCTGTAGAAAACCCTAACTGAATCAGAGGAAGTGTTGCACAATAGGAAGTGGTGTTTTTTTAAATGTGCGTCTATTTGTTCCATGTTTTTTAAAAACCCTGCAGTCAGCCCACATTTCACAAGGAAGGTACAGTAGGACACAAGAGCAGCCCTGTTAATGGCATCCTCAACACGGTAGCTGTTATCTGGTAATGTTTTATTTCCCTTTTGTGTGATTTTTTTTTTTTTTTTTTTTTTTTTAAGTGAGTTATCACTCAGTGTAAAGGGGAACCTACATGTCATGCAGCCTTTTACAATGGGTGTGACCAGTATGAGTGAAGTGTGCACCAGTGTCATCTGCTTGACTGTAAATACACAAAAGATATTCTAGAAAATTTCTACAACATTAATTGTATTTTGTCTAAAGAATGTAGATTGATGTGTTACTGTTAACTTGTGTTTCAGAGACTGACCTCTGCTGGAGGACTGTGACCTGGGGCCACCTGCCAGGCCGGGTCTCCCTGCTCCTGACTGACGGTCGCACAGCTCCACTGCTGGTAAGTCCTCGAGTCTCCCCAAGTCCCACCTGTAAGTTTGTTTTTTTTTTTTAAAGAATTTGCTTGGGGCTACAGCTGTTATTTTTATTACTCTGTAATCTGCAGCTTATTGTCTCAATTTATCTGTTAGTTGTGTGGCATATATAGTGTCAGAAAATGTTGATATATTTCCAATAACCGTGCAAAACCTGAAGATATTTGATACTATACGTCAGGACACAACAAAGCAGCAAACCCTTACAACCCTCTCTATACTGGAAGAAATCCCTGTTCAACTCCAGTGGAAGTGATGAGGGACAAAATGTGCAGCAAGTGTACACATCAAAGTTCAGCAAAAGCCAATTTTAGGCTTCAGCAGCTGCGGTTTTCAAATCAAGTGGGAGTCTTTCAAATATATGTTGTTTTTAATACAGTAGAAGGTAATACTCTATCGTTACATCAGACTGCTGAAGCCTCATATTAGCTTTGCTTGAACATGTAGTAGTTCATGCATTAGGTTGTAGATTTTACATTTGAACATTTTTAGGGGGAGATTTCTTTATGTTCAGGAGAAACTGTGTACATATGGGCATGTGAATATTAGATATAATATAGACTCAACAGCTAAATGTAAACTTATCATTTAATTCCTCTTTCCAAATCCATAATTTGCATGTCTGCGTTATATTTATCGATGCAAAATTGACCGCTATTTTTATACTGTAAGCTTTCATTCAGCGCTCCAGATTAGCATCTAAATATCTGCTGATTTGTTTACACGTCTATTTATATCTATCCAAGGACAGAACTCATATCTGATCCTAATTTGAATGGACCGCGGTGCTTGAAAAGCAGGTTGTTGAAGCTAACAGGCAAAATGCTCTACGTCACGCTTGTTTGTGCGCCTGCATTTTTCCCATTGTTTCAAAGGTAATTTAGGTCGCTGAAAGACTTTGAATCAGTGGAGGCATTTCTCTAAATGGCTGTTGAGTCAGTTGCTTTGCTTTGTTTCCACTGGTGGTGTTTTCCATACTGATGTGGGCTCAGTATAGGTGGGAGGAAAACCGTAATATTGTCTCACCTACTTTGCTGTTATTTCAAGTTCTGTTTGAAACATTGAACTCTTCACCTTTTTATACACATTTGGTTGAGAGCTCAGAAAACAAAGCTCTTAGATTAGAAAAATGGATCCATGTCACGTTTTTGTTACATTGCTCTCTACAGACATTGCTCCCTAGTTTGTGCAGAATGAAATCCCGTCCCTCTGGTTTCTTTTTACCTCCTATAGTCTGAAATTTAACAAAGAAAAGCACTTGAGGAGGAACTGATCCACTTGCTCAGTAAATAAAATCATCATAAAAACTGTAGAAATGCAATCTGAGCAGTGACAGTTTCTTTATTTTTAAATCTAACTTTAACCTCTTGCTCTCAGTTTTCAAGAGTTGATTAAATTCTCATCTTATTAATGACAAATTACAGCTTTATCGGCAATCATCACCCTCTATCACTTAAGCATTTTGAGCCTCTGTAGCAGTAACTCGTGTGCACCAATACAGACATGTCATTATGTAAGACCGCCTGTGGTGCACCTATGCCTATTATAGTCTTAATGTGCCGTGCTGTGGGCGTATGTGTAAGGCTGGCTCAGGAAATGAAGTGCATTCTGGGCCATAAAAAGGAACAGAGTAATGTAGGTGCTCCCAGCTTCCTGCCCCCCCCTCCCCAAGGCCAGTGTGTTTATGTAACAGGGTCACTGCTCACACGACAAACTGGCAGCTCCAACATGAGGCTCACCGCTTCTTGCACGATCACGTATTACATGTTTTTAATCTTGTTTAATATCCGCGTTGTTGACCTTTAGTGCTCTGAGTCACACAGATGACTTCCATGTTCCTCATTTTAACGCTGAATGTTTCAGCTATGTGTAGTTTTTGTGCAGGTTTTGTTTTGTTTTTTCTAAGCTGATGATTTACTCATGTTTCCTGTTACGTTTCCCTCTGCAGCAGAAGGAGCTATTTGTTCTTGCTTTCACCTCACCCTATTACACCTCCCATCATTTCTGTCCTGCTCGCATGTCTGCCCAGCCCTGTTGTATTTTCCTCTGTGTCTCCTTGGAGATTGTTACCATGACATGCAGCCATCATTCGATTGGCTGAGCACTGGTGCTGGAATGCTGTGCCGTTTTGACAGCTAAGCCTCAGGTGCTTCATATATAGGATCACTAAGTCAGTGTATCCCCATGAGGGATCTGTGGTGTGTGTGTGTGTGTACGTGTATGTAAAGGCTAAAACCAAGCTGCCATGGTGCCCTAGTAAGATTCAAATCCGTTCACTAAAATAGCCTGAATGGCATGCTATTCTAGTTAGCACGCAGTACACAGCCCTGTGGCGGTACAGGGAAGCAGTGGACGTGTTGCATTATAAATGGAGAATGGAGCCGAGTTAATGCAGTGGGGCTGAGTTTTGTGTGAATATATACGGGATGGATTAGCCTCACTAAGCCAGGGGGAGGTGTGGTACAGCAGCCTGAGGTGAAGCTTTTCTTGGCTCTCTTGTTGCTAGGATCATAATTGGGTCAATACTGCCCCCAGCTGGTGGAGCCTGATAGTGTTATACCAGTGTAGATGATGAATTGATGATGGATGATACAGAAAATATAGATTTTTGTTTTTTGTAAGATGTATAGCTCTAAAATCAGGGATTACCTTTTCTGTTTTTTGACACCATGTTAGCAACTGTTGTATTTCAGTATTTTCATGGTTTAACGATGAGAGGGCATGGTCACAAGTCTTTTATTAAATGGGAATATCACTTGCTCCACTCTTGAGTCAGCATATGGAGGACGCTGCGGCCCCTCTCTAACCTCACCCACTGCATAGGTAATTTGAGATGATCTGTCTGACTGGCTGTAATATGTAGAGTGGCTTGTTATGTCAGCTAAAAGCTCCCAGCTTCTCCTCAGTTATCTATTATTTATGCCACTGGAGGGCTGACACTGTAACTTCCTGCCCAAGTTCCCTTAAGGAGAACGTCAGGGCTGCTGTCATTCCTCTGCAGGCGTGCGTGTTGGACGGCCTTAATGTCTGGCAGATTAACATGTTACATGGAATTAACATCTCGTTTAGGGAGATGGCATTTGAATTCTGTGCCTTTTTTGTAAAATGAAATTCCTCCCTTGCATCTCCTGAAGTGAACACTGGGTGGTGCTCTTGGATCAGTCACCAGTGCCACTCCTCATTCCAGAGAACTGGCATGTTACTGGAGTCAGATATTTATATTCTTTGCAACTATCTGCTGCAAATATTTGTCACAGACAACCATTTTTTACAACAACAATTCATTCTAAGTGCTCTCACTTGTCATTTGTCTTGTACATTTAAGCATAAGCATCCCAAAAGCTGATGCACAATAGTGTGAGGTTTGGGAGTGGTCTTCCTCTCCACTCATGCACAAGTGTTTTCATCCTCCAGATGGCACTCATCTCCTACTGAATAAAACTGCCTTCTACTCTTCAATCTGACAGTCATCATCCCCTCCAAAACCACCACTGTGCCCCACCCAAAATCCTGTTGGGGTAATATTGTGCAGGGGGAAAAAATACTTAAAGTAATGTTCTACTGTATCACTTCAGTTTAAATCAGACTTTCATTTGTCTTCACACAAAATTCTAAAGAAGTCTGCCCCTGAACGACTGAGACTTCAGGATGCAGTGACGTCGGTGAGTCACAGTCAGGCAGAAGGTCAGCCGTGTAACGATGGTTCGGGGCTGTTTTAGCGGAAGAATGGGAGATCTGTGTGTGAATGGGTTAAGGAGGCGGCTGTCCCCAAGAGGAGGTGCTGCTTAGACCGATGACAGTGAGTCAATATTGCCCCCCTTTAATGATTTCCCAGCATATCCCTAGGAAAGAGTCAGAGGACTCTCAAGGGCAGGGTGGGGAGGGCCTCCTTCTGAGGCAGATGTTGAGCGGATGCAGAGACTCAAAGTGGTGAATCTGATGTAGAGTTCTTAAAAGCTCATAGGACTCTGTAGATTTATTATTTATTTAAAATATTCCCAGCCTTTTTTGAATGTGAAGCATCATATAGGCATTTGTGGTGCTGATGGAGAAGCCTGTGAACAGCCTTTTTTTTTTTTTTTTTTATCAGTTAAAGGCATTGATCTGAAATTAACACCGCCCAGGCTGTTAGTATCTCTCTGTGTGTTTTGATGGTGTAAAGTGTTATATCGGTGTGACTGAAGAGCGGCACTGAGAGCCTCTTCATAGAGCTCGATTTCAATGGAACCCAGCGTTTTAGCTGACTCTTGTGTATGTGCCTGTTGCCATGGTTTCCAACTTTCATCAGGTGCCGTCCAAAGGAGAAGGGGTGGGGGCTTAGCCGAGGATGAGGCGCTCCCACTTTCATCCTCCTTTCTGATCTGCTTCTCTAGACAAACTGCCGGTTTTCATGTGTTCATTTCCATTCCCGGTGAATGGGTTCATCGCGGTCGTGGCGACGTGATGCAGGAAGCTTTGTAGGAGTTGTTTTTAGGGAGGGAATATTTTTAGCTGATGGGAGTAAGATGAGACTGCTGATAGTGGTTGTCACTTCAAGTACCGCCATCAGTTGTAATGATTCACTCCTCCTGTAGGTTTGTTTTGATTTGACAGAATCTGGGTGAGGGGGGCATTAGCTGATTTACGCGGGTGCAACAATACAGAGGCGTGGCTACGAGGCATTCGAGATCACCCCCCCCATAAACAAACAAACAGCAGGACCCCCCCCTCCTTCCACTCATCGCCATGTGCCCCCTAAGCCATTTTTAGTCAGCTGGGTTGAATTGGCAGGAGATGGTCAGGGGGTGAGGAGAAGTTGAGTGGGGGGAGGAGAAGGTGGGAGGAGGATTGAAGGAGGAGGTGTGTGGGGGTGGGGGTGCACATGCCAGCCCCCATTTGGGAAGTGCTCCCCCATTTTCTGCCTGTCGAAACGGGCCAGTGTCAGCGAGCTCCGGCGGGTCCAGGTCTGGCCGAGTGGGCTAATGCGATGTGGCATGTCACCCGGGGAATCTAGGTCAAGTTTAAAGCTGCCTAGCTCTGCCCGCCTCTGCCGCAGTGTGACGCTTCAAATCCCTCCCCCCTCCAAACACGCAATAATATTCAGCACACATCCTCACCTATATTACTGTTTCAGTTTTAATTCAAATATCATACACAGACACAGAAAGGTGAGCCATGCATTTTCCTTTCCAGACTTATTTCAGACATAAACACACACTCTTCACTGCCTCTCCCTCACCACCCCACCCCCATCCGCCCTTACACACCCCAGGCAAGCTCTCAGCCTCTCCACGGCGGAGCCCACGTGACGCTCCGCGCCTGGGTGGGGAGGGGGAGGGCGTTGTTTTTCTTCCATAGTAAAGCAGCAGGGCACGTGGATCCTCATGCTGCAGCCCGAGTAGTGGAATGTCAGCACTATCCCTCCCTCACATTAGCCAGCCATCAACCCCCCGAGCTGTGTTTTTTTTTTTTTTTTTTCCCTCCTCTCTCTCTTCTTGTGTAGGGACGTTGCCGCAGTGCTCGGTTTCAGCTGTGCCCTGTGCTCCTTGGTGTGCCTATTAAAGGGGAGGCACAGAGCTGGGAGACGTGAGAAGGCAGTGCCATCCAGAGGTCAGGCTGCTGCATGGGTGTGGCACTGTTTTTGGTGTCATTACCAAAAATAAGCTTCAACCTTTCTGCACCATCTACAATCTGCAAATACTTGGGGTGTGGAGCTTTACAGTTATATATCCAATATTTTTACTTTTTAGTGATTATATTTCAGTTTCATGAATCACTATATTCAGCATTTGTTTACATTCATCAGTATATTGATTTGAAAAAAAAAAAAACTGATGATAATATGAATATGCTGAGCACCTAAAAAAATCAAATCACATTAAATCACAAAGTGCTCAGTAGTGGAATTAAATATTTCTCTTCACTCCACTACTAATCCGCTGTTTTTGGCGCATTACCTCATCTGTATTAATATATTCATGTGCTTTCAAGTCCTACTACTACTGTACTCGCTCCTCACCCAGAGCTCGCCTCCGATTGGCTGCTGCAATGTTTTCAATGGCACCAAATTTTTTTCGACTCCATGGATACAGTGAGCTGTCGGGTAGATCGGCTCAGCCAATAGGAGAGCTGCGCGGGCTCCTGCCTGTCAGATTCTGCCGCTGGCCTTAGAAGCAGCCCCCCCCCCCCCCCCACCTCCTCCCTTCCTCCCTTCTCCCTCCCTCCCTCGTTGAGAGCACGCGATGGCTCAGTGGGGGGGTTCAAAACAACAACAAGGCTGTCGTCGGGCTCTCTGTGGTGCCCAGGTCATGCCAACACTACTGGGTACTACTACAGCCACCGAGGGAGGGGGGGGCTTCAATTCCTCAATCTCTGTCTGACACTGTATCTGTGTAAACTCAGCCAGCACTTCTCTTCTCTTACCACACTATCACTAAGCGACCAGTGTCCACACAGCAACTCATACTGGCTTAAATTTTAATTTAAAGGCAGGGTTGTCATCATAGAAAGTCCATATAAGCCAGTCAACAAAGTCAGTGTTGGTTCATGTTTATGTAATGTGTTAATGATTCTCAGGCTGCAGTTTGACTGAAGAGTAAGATATAAAAAAAAACTGCAAAATGTATAAATATAATCTGCTCTTTTTCTGGTACATTTGAAGATTCGCTGTTGGACTTTGAAATGCAGCCACACAAATCCCCGTCCTTAAAATGACCTCATTTCGAACAAGCACATGGGAGTAGTGCAGAGCCTACAAGGCTGCCAGCGCCTGCCACTGCGTTAAAGAACCACGAGCCCAAACAGCTCTGCCAGCTCTGCCAGCCGGTTTATAGGCGGGTCACGGTGTGTGTGCGTGTGTGTGTATGTGGGGGGGGGGGGGACCCTCAGTCTGAGAGCAGCTGAAAGGTGGCAGTAGAGGACCGGCGGAGGCCTTGGCGGCGGTGGGCAGTGCCCGCGTCATCCGGCAGGGGCGAGGACAGTGACAGCTCTCAACCCTTCTGAGGCTGGATCAGGTGCTGCTTTCCGACAGCCAGTGAGGTGCCAGCGCTGGCACAGTCAGACATTCAGGTCACATTAGTGGAGGGTAATAAGACGAGGCTGGACAAGGCAGGTGGGTCTTTGCAGGTGGTCACTGGGTTCGACTACTGACTTCCAAATAAGTAAAAGTAAAAAATAGTGTTTGTGCACAGTTAAAAAAAACTGTCCTGCAGGATAAAGAGAGGATAATTGTAACTAATTATTATGTTTGTTATCAATTCATGGGCTTATTCACTTTCACAACCTAAAAATGTTACATTTAATGCAGAGAAGAAAACCAGCAAAAATTTACATTTAAGAGGCTGGAACCTGCTTAAATAAACAACAATCAACTATCAAAGCTGTTGCAGATAATCAGCTGATTATTCCAGCTCTTGTCAGAAGTATATTTTTGTTTCTTCAGCTTCACTCACTGTTATGAGACAGAGTGAACTTGAGGAGGAAACATGTTAATGGCCTTGCTTGCTCCTTTTTGACATATTTTGTTAAGTGTGACTCAATTATGTGGATACAAAGAGGGTAATTGCATGAAATCTTTTTGTATTCAAACTTAACAGTCTATTCATCAGTAATATTTTCTCTGTAGCTGACATGACCCGTTGCTACGTTTTCAAGATACAAGAATACATATCACCCTTCTCTCCTGCACCCTCATGCATTTTAAAACCACTCCATTCAATCCTCTGCTACTGACTGCTGAGTGTGTACTTTGCTCCGTCGCAGCACCACCACCCTGTCTCCTGGCATTACCTGCGTCGGCATGATTTACCCTGTCACCACTGGTCCTCACTCGTCACTCATCTCAGCTGACATCTGCCTGTCGAAGTTTAACTTCATCACCATCCCGCGTCGACCCTCCTTTCCACCCTCTCGGGGCGCATCCTGCCTGTCTCAGGGTTAATTCTGTCTCCGCTGACGGAGCCCGCCACTGTTCCACTGTACAAACCACCACAGATCTTTGACTTGTCATATGTCTGTTGACCTCCGCTTCTGAGAAAGATCGGCTCTGTGCTCTCCAGGAGTCAGAGGAACGACGGCGCGGAGAGCGGTGAGAGGCTGTCACTTCTCATTGCACATCTCTCAGCTGATGTATACACTGAGTATAGCTATGTATATGTTGTACATGTGTGTAGCAGTGTCGTTTGTGCCTCAGCAGGGAAGGTACAGGTGTGACTGTGAAGTCACTGTGACTGCTGAAGCTTGAACACACCAGTCTCTCTTAATCTGCAAGGCACCTGAAGACACAGGCTAATTTACAGGAACAATGGCAAAGTTTTTCGGGATAATTGCCTAAACTGTGGAGTGATAAAGCACAGCTGTTGGACCAGTTACACAGCCAGTATCAGCAGGGAGCATGCTGAACAGTAATGAAAATCTAGTTAGAAAGTTTGAGAAAGTGTGAAAGTTTGATGAGAAGGAGAACACTGTGTTAATATAGATGTGGTGTAGCAGTCATTTCTGGGCAAAGGTCCCTGGGACTCAGTTGTGGAAGAAGTCACAAGTTCTCTCCATAAGTCCAGTCCTGAGGTACTTATACTTAGACATTTTCTGATCCATGTCTATTTGCTTGAAGAAAAAACATAATTAATCAGCAATTATTCTGATTATTGATTATGTTGATCATTTCCACTTCATAATCAACTAGACTGTCAGAAAATGCTCAATCTCACAGTGCTAAGTAAAGAGATAAGACACTCCTGTATCTGCCCATATGACTGGATCCACTCCAAGATTTAATAGGTTCCTCTGCGGCCCATGCCCCAGCCCTCCACCAAGTTTGGTACAACTCAGTTTAGTACTTTTTGTGTAATTCTGTGGACAAATAAACAACCAAACAGACAGGTGCGGATGAAAACATAATCTCCATGGCAGGGTCAATAACTAGCTGCAGTCACAGAATTAAGTGTGCTCATGTAATACATATGTTTATCATGACATTGTAAAGTCTACTGTATTTTGTTGCCATGCACTGCACTCCTGTAAGGTTTTGTTTCTGCTGTAGGTGCTTGAGTTGGCAAAGGTATGTGAAATATTAATGTCATGTTTCAGCTCCCTTGACCAAGATACTGCAATGCAACCAGCAAACGTCATAATCAGGTCCTCTTCTATTTCTACATGACTACATCCTCTATAAAAGTTTAATTCGATGTGTCCTATCATGTGCAGGAAACATCCACCTCCTTCATGAGTAGATGTGAACACAGATTATATTTGATCTCCCTGCGGAGGCTTGTAAAATTGATTACTTTGCATACAACTGCCTGTTAGTGCATATGATTGCTGGGAAGAAACTTAGCAAAGCAGAAAAACACAAACTGAGTTTTTATTTTATTTTTGGGTACGTTTTTTTTGGGGGGGGGGGGTTGACATCTGTTTGGTGAGAGCCTGGGCACAGGAAACACACATTGGAGGGCAGGGTCCGAGGGGAACGGTGGGTATCTGTGAGCAGTGGGCACATCTGGAGCGCCACTGAATTCATACAGGCACCAGAGCAGTGAAGCAGAGCAGGAGTGAGGTGGATGTAGTAGTGTATCACCACCTGCTCACTTTACTGCTGAACCCCATTTTTTTCATTGATTTTTTTTTTTCTCTCTCTCTTTTTCTCAACAGGTATCGTAACATGGGGAACCTACTGAAAGTTTTGACATGCACAGATCTTGAACAGGAGCCCAATTTTTTCCTCGATTTTGAAAGTGAGTTCTTCTTAAGTAATTGCTCCCTCTCCCTCTCTGATACTGATCACATGAATATCTTACCATAACATTATCAACTCTGGAACTCTTAAGTCTTTTCAGCCTCACTTATCTTTAACTCTACGTTCCTCCCAGCGGCAAAAAAGGAATCAAATCTACCACTAGAGCAGCTTTCTCTTTTCCATCAACCTGCCTCTTCCACACTGGAGTGTGTGCAGAATATCAATCAGGGCAGAGTTGCAGCAGAGCCCCCTCCTCAAATATAAAGCGCTGAAGTTCAGCTGCTGCGTAGCCTAAGGCCTCAACATGGCTTGATCCTGTACTGTAGTATTCTCACACTTGGCAAACCCAGAGACTCTCAGTCATACCTTTAGAGAAAACAATGCCTCATACTGCTCCAACTGTTTCTAGGTGATTTTTTTTATTTTAAAAGAACCTCACAGTTTTGTACTTACCTACCCTTTTCTGTGCAGTATTTCTCAATATTGTTTTGATTTCTCTAAATTCCACTTTTTCAATATTTTTATTTGCATTTTCAGAAGTTGCTACTCCCTGGAATTACCTCTAACACTAAATATAAACAATGATTTCAAATGAAAATAAATTAGAATACAAAATTAAATTATGATACTCAGTAAAAAGAAGATACTGCAGCTGCCAGTACGAGCTTTAGGTATTTTAGATATTTTCCTGCATAGGAGCAGGGGTTTCATCACACTTGGCAAGGTGTTGTTGCTTCAGGTGGTGGAAGAAGGTTCATAGTGTTGCCATTCTTCATCACCACTTCTCTCAAGGCAAAATAAGAAAACTCAGAAACTGAACCATCTCTATGCCCAGAGCTGTTACAAAAGCTACAAGAGTGTGCATAACCCTCTCCATTCGTCTTCTCTTATCTTGGTCCACTTCCCTCCTCTCAGCCAGGAAAGTGGGTGGTGTCAAAACTAAATGGGAAGCTTTGGAAAGATGAGATTATTTCAGTGAAGTTTCATTTACATAATTGAAAGTTGCACATTAAACTTTCTATCATATCAGAGGATTTGATAGATTTCCTAGAGCTATGTTATTTTATTGTATAGTATGAATACAGAATAGATACCAATCCGATTTGCCCCCATTGACCTTGTTGTCGTCGTCCGTTGCAGACGCCCAGCCCACAGATGCAGAGCGAGAGGTGTGGGACCAGGTGGACGTGGTGCTGAAGGACGCAAAGGAGATCCTGGATGAACTGCAGGCGTACAAAGGAGCAGGGGCGGAGATCAGAGAGGTACACTCTTGAACAAATATCTGACAGCACGCAGAGCTGCTGCAGAGTTGGGAGAGTCTGCTGTGTCCCACTGAGAAGAAAAAGCATGGAAAGGATTGCAGATCACACGCTATGATGTTTAGTCCATAGGGGACCTTATGAAGAGTTCATGATTAGTGTAGGTGTTTCCAGCATCCTTTGCCACTGCATTATTATTTTTACTAATTGACTTCACCCTCTTGGCCAGTTCATCCTGTAAAAACAGTGAAGTACTGGATCTGTCTTCGATTAAAAAAAAGTCATATGAATATCCTTCACAAGAGATTACTGCTGGGAATAATTCACAAGGGTTGTAATGATTATTAAATCAGTCCTGATTCCCTGCCTCAGTCCATTTATAAGCCCTGACCCACAAACAAAGCCTGACACTAGAGACAGTTTTTATTAAATTTCCAACCAAAGAAGTATTAGCATCCAATTTCTGGTTTCACACTGACCAAGAGTGGATAACTGTGGTTTTGTGAACAACAGGGCTCAGACAAAATGCCTTCCGTAGCCTCAAAATTCAGCACATTATTAAAGTTTTATGCCAGAAAGTGGAAGCATGTTTCCATCTTCTTTATCTGGACAAAAAGGAGTTTTTCCTTTTTAAAAGAGAACTCTGTTGGAGTCATGAAGGACAGTTTAAATAAAAATTTAGTAATTAAAATCGAGCAGCAGAAGCAAATATATAATCTTTTATTCATTCCTACGTTACCCACAGTGCACCTCAGCTGCTAACGGTTCAGTTGGAGGTTCAGGTGTGTTACGCTTGTAGAGGCTTATGTAGCCTCAAGCTACTACCCTCAAGCATAGATGAGGGTCTAGTAACCTCACTTCTCTCTAACTTCACACCCCCCCAGAGTTTATTCACTTTTGAACCTTCTTCAGACCCAACTGATGCTAACGCAAGACAACGAAGAAGAGAACATCTTCCAGAATTTGTGCAGCTCCCACAGGAACCACAAAAGGCTTTATACAAGCAGAAGTCCTCCCTATCACCTGAATTTGATGTGTTAAATCATTGGAGTTCCCCCTTAATAGATAAGGATCACTATACAGAGTTATGGGTCCTTACAGTTTTATTGTTTTATTTTTATTAAGCTGTGGCCTTCCAATAATATCATGACTTTAAAACATTTTATCTACTGTGTTTCTTTGTTGTTTCCAGGCGATCCAGCATCCATCCGACGAGGCGTTACAGGAGCAGGCGTGGGCGGCTGTGGTTCCCTTAGTGGGAAAGCTGAAGAAGTTCTATGAGTTCTCCCAGAGATTAGGTTTGTATCTGCCTGCGCTTTGTCCACAGGAACATTGTTATGTAGCCGAGGGTGGAGGGGAATTACATCATTGGTTCTCAGACTGAAGCTCACACATACACTGTTTCAAGCTCAGGTGTCCTGTGAGATTTTACTCAAACACTTGCAATGTTATGTGTGTAACTGGAACTGCCAAATCCCAGTATGTATTAGTTGGAGCTGTCAAGAAATGTAGTGCAATTTGTCGTTTTGAGCATCACCAAAGAGCCAGACTTGATACCATAAAGGGCAGGAGTCCATGTCCTTTATGTGAAAGATATTTATATAGAGACACAACCTTCATACGTGACCTTAATTGTTTGCATGCGCATCTGCGGTATTGACTGCTGAGCTGCAAAAGCCGACAGACATGCGACACATACATATAACATGCAGCCAGGCTTACATAAACACTCTTTGAAAACCCCCACAGCCATGCATTTCTCAACATGCTGCTTGCGTTGCACTGTGCACTGACCTCTGTGGCACTATAGGTTGTTTAATTAGCATGGAAACAGGAGGGGTGTGTGGGGGAGTAGGCTTACTGCTCCCTGATCTTCTTATGACCCTGAGGCTGAGTGGTAGGGGGTATATGGGGGCGAGTGTGTGGAGTCCGCCATGCCTCAACGCCCTCAAACCCCCTGTAATCCCACTGGCGGTGCAGAAGGTAGTCAATGGGAGCAGTGGGCGGCGGCAGCTTTTGCGATGGCTGTTATGTAACGAAGTAGGTCACCTCCCGGCCTCGGCTGCTGCTCTATTTCGCTGCCTTGTCTTTAAGCTTCAGGGGCCGCGGTGGCCTCCGCAGCCTCCTTTCCTGCCCGCTACGCATGGAGCTGAAAGTCCTTCACTACAGGCTGGTGGAGCAATCTGCGGAGCACAACTGCCAAGGATGGAAGATATTGTAGAGGGAGGATTATGCAATTAGCTTTGCATTTGAAATAAAGGGACAGATCTCCTGCTCAGACAACTACTTCTTTCAAAGACACCCACGTTTTACTTAAATGTGACATTACTGACAGAAAAATATACATTTTGTAGATATAATCCTACCCAGAATTCAAGAGGATATCTCTGTGTTGCTTGTTTCGTCTGATCAAACATAAAAAAAATCACTTTACAACAAATGTTTGACATTTTTCCTCTACTACATCAGTTATGTAACTTATGTAAGACACATTTCGCTCCCTCAGACTACTAATCCTTGCATGAACACTCACATTTGACAAAACAATATACATTTTCATAGCTACAGACCTACATAGAATCCTTTTTAATAATCAAGATTTTATTGTAACAAGAGACTGATCTAAATATGAGTCAGTCTGATTCATCAGAGATTGTAGGGGTCTAGACCAGACTCAAGTCCCGCCATCCTCCGCCCCTCCCCTCTCTCCTCTCTGCGAGTAAAGCGCCTACATGCCTGCATTCTACTTGCCTGCTCTGCCGTGACCTGATGAGATCAGACATGTCCCCAGCGCCCCGCCCTTCCCCGACTTCCCGACAATACTGGAGTGGCTTATTTCTGAGGACCTGAGAGCAGCTCCATCTTTAACTTCTGTTTTGACTGGGACCCAGAGGAGGGGAGAGGAGAGGGAGGGGAAAAAAGCACTACTAGGGCCATTTTTAATCAGCCGCTTTGCTGCAAACGCTGGCCCAAGCAGATGGGAGTCATTACTGAATGGCAAACGTGCTCAATTTACTGCACTGCACTGCCAGCGCTCTGTCCGTCTTTTAAAGTCCCCTTTACGATTATCTTAAGTAGACCACTGTCTGAATCTGCCCCATTTCTGGGTTATGTTGACATGCGCATCGTCATATATAATCAGCAAGAATTGTAGAATACACTTAGAATAAATCCAATCTAAAGTGCTCATTTGGTACCACATTGCATCAGATGTTGAACTCGTCTGGGTTATGTCATTATTGAAACCTCTCTCCAGTGTCTAGACTGAATTCTGAGCACCGTCTGCATCTATAAATAAAAATCCCCCCTGGGCTTTAAAGGTTTTCTTTTTTTTTTCTTTCTCTCTCTTCTATAAAACTAGGTGTTTGAATAAGACATGTTTCTGTAATAGCACTTCTTGCCTGGAAGTTGTTCACTACATTTCACTTAATCTTTCCCCAATTTCCCTGCCGGGGCTCCTCATGCATGCTTAATTATCGGTCTATGGGTATGCTATGTCAAGGCATGGCACAGGCTTTGTATTTACTTACTGTCAAAACAATGAGTGTAATCCTGCTTGAATGAAGTCCTGTTACCCTACCCCCCCCCATTTCATGCCAATGAGATAATTAGTCCCATGTCTCATCTGCATCTGAGCAGGAAAGCCCCCCCCCCACAGACTGGCACTGGGCCCTGGGCAGTTTGGGCATCATCACTGCCCTATTATCTGTCTGTGTCCTAATCAGGATGCTTCAGCTGGCTGACACGCTGCTCACATGTCTAACTGTGGTTATGATTGGCTGTAAGGACATATGAGACACACACACATTGCTGTGCATTTTGTACCTGGATATTCTGCATCATGGCTGCAACTAATGATTATTTTCATTGTCCATTATTTTTCCAAGTAACTGATTAGAATTTAATCCATGAAATGCCAAAAAGAAAGAGTGGAAGAGTTTCTGCAGAGCCCCATGAGACATCTTCAGCTTGCTTCTTTTGTCCAACCACAACCCCAAAACCCTAATTTACAACAATAAAAAACAGAGAGAAGCAACAAAGTCACAACCACTAACAATTATATATCTGTTTGGCGTCTAAAATATCTAAAGAATTGTGACAAATGTCCACCACAACTTAGTCATAGCCCAACACAACAGTCAAAAACCTAAAACAAATTAAATTCACAGCCATATAAAACAGAAAAATCTGCTATGTGAATTGTTGTTGATTAATTATGTAGAGCTGTAATGGTTAGTTGATTGACAGAATATTAACTGGCAACCATTTTGATAAGCAAATAATGATTTCAGCCATTTTTCAGCTGAACATGCCGAACATCATCAGGCTGCAGTTTCTCAACTGTAAGGATTTACTGCTTTGTCATATATGATAATAATAAACAGAATATATTTTGGACTCTTGTGAAATATATTTGGTCATTTTTACTTACTGACTAATTGTTACAGCACAGTTCTACATGTTTTAGACTTGACTTGACTTGATTCGTCCTTGCTGCATACAGTATTTCTTCTTTTCTCACGACCTTTGCTTCTCTCATTTCTGCTGAAACTTGAGCTGTTAAGTGCCTGATTTACAAAAACCTGAATGTGAAATATTATTTAGCAGCACTGACTGATGACCTGGAACACGGCTCACATTGTCAGTATCTCAGTTCAAGGCCTTCATCCTCACAGGCGAAATAAAAGCCCACATATACAGTATATTTTTCACAAAAGGGCTGATGTTCTTCTAACACATAAATCGTGTTTTTCTTACAGAGGCAGCGCTGCACAGCCTCCTGGGAGCTTTGACCAGCGAGACTTACGACGACCCCACTCAGCACCTGGAGCGGGAGCAGGCGCTGGCCAAGCAGTTCGCAGAGATCCTGCACTTCACACTGCGCTTTGATGAACTGAAAGTAAGGCGCTCCGGCTCGTCCCAAGTGTCACTTCCTGCGTTTAAACCCCCAACCTCACTTTTTAGGTGTTGATGTAAACTCTGCACTTTTCTCCTGTGATACAAACTAGACCTCTTAGTCGCCCTACAAGCTGCTGATGCCCCTGAATTGATTTTTGCCCTGTGCAATTTTAAACTGCAGCCAGTGAGCACATGATTAGCATTTAATTAGAATCCTGATACTGCTCTGCTGTTTATAATACAGTGGATGTCAGTGGAATGGCTAATAAGGGTTATTGCGGGTAAAGAGGTCTGCAAATTGTTGAGCCCAGTTCTGCATAATGTGGCAGGTTTTTATTAATGATAGAGGGAGGTAACTTCAAGAAATTATTTGGCTCCAATTCAGACACAAATTGCTGATGTGCAACCCAGAAAACACCAGGAATCAAGCGCCTGTGTCGGTTGAATGCCCATTGTCAAAAACATAATTGTGTGAGCACTCGTGATCAGACAGCGGATGAACTGGTTCCCCCACACACCCCTCGCTCCTCAGATACAAAAACTTAAAAAACACTCCCTGACACCCCTGAGGCGGTTTTGCTGCGATGTCCCAATTAGTGCCCACTAGCCAGGCTGGCAAGATAAAAACACGAAGGTAGGGGGTATAAGGGGGGTGCAAGGTGGCATGCCAGGCCTAGTCATCAATCTTTCACACCCATGCATGGGCTTCTGACCTAGTTAAAGTGTCTGTGTGCGGCGTGCAGCCCCTCCCTGGCGGAGCAGCCTGTCTCTCCTGGTGGACACAGTGGACACAGACTGAGTACCGGTCTATTGTAGCAGGATTAGCATGCTGCCAGTAAAGCTTTGAATGTGACAGGCTCATACAGGAATGAGGATAATTAGCCACATGATGGGCTCTCACTAGTGCTGCCATTTGAAAGACGCTTTCTGGTTGGCTTCTATTTTAAGAGCTCAGTTTGGCTTCATGTAAAACAAGATGATTCACATTGGAGGAAGTGGGGTCAAAGAAATCAACTTACAATTGTGGTTTTTATCTGAGGTTTTGAATGTAAATACTATTAGGGAGTAAGCCTGTGTTTGTCCTCTGACTTGAGCTCTGAACTCTCTAACCTTACCTCTCCTCAATGAGACCCTTTATACCTTTTTGACAGCTGAATAACTGTTGACCCTCTTGTCACATACAGTGCAGATGCACAGCCTTTAGACTTTAATGGGAAAACGACTAAATGTTTCCTGACAGGAGGAGCGGGGATGTGGATGTAAAGGGGGGATGAGTGTCAGAGAATTCAAATCCAGTTCAGCAAATAAAATTGTAATTGTATCAGTGTTCTTTTTATGTCATTTCCCCCCCCAAAGCTACATTTCTGTCTTGTTGGCTAAAACATTCTGTCATGACGATGGCGTGTTTGATCCGGAGCTGAATGTCCTGCTGCAGGCTGTGCCACCTACAGATATGCAGAGAAACTCTCTCTCTCTGTCTGTGTATTAAGATGCACTTATGTTGTTTTTTGCAGATGACAAATCCCGCCATTCAGAATGACTTCAGCTACTATAGGAGAACACTGAGCCGCATGCGGATCAACAACGTACCGGTGAGCACATTATGTCCCTCTGCTCTCTGGGTGTAATTAAAGAAAACGCAACTCGGTTAAAGCAGCTAGAATCAAGGCTTTTATATCTGCAGTGGCTCACATGACTTACATACTTATATGTGAAAAGAGTTGCTCATGATGATAAATACACCGGATTCTGCAGTGTTTTATTCTTTCACCTTACAGTTCTGGTTTTACAGCCACAACTTAACTGTTTTGGTTCACTCTTAGTGCATTAGTGTCATTTTCAGCAACAGCAGGTGCCTGTGTTCAGAGAAAAAGCTCTAAAAAATTCACTTTATGCTACCATCACTAAAAACGTTTTCACATATAAACTCAAGCCAGTGTCTGGAAAATCAGGTGTGGACATTCTCCAGAGTTGCCCTTTTGCACACAGTTGGAGACTGTCCATATGAGACGCCTTATCACCTACTGGAAATATTCTGTTTGGTTTAGGTGAGAGGAGGTGCCTGCAGGTAGAGCATGGAGAATAACTGCCGAGATTTCTAATGCTGCTTGAGACGTTGCACATAATTTAGACAGTTTTGCAGTTGCCTGGTTTTTCCAACATAATTTCAGGCAATCAGCACAAATCGTTGGATAATGTTATACGTCTCAGTGTAGTTTAACAGTTATGTACAAATTTAATTGTGTACTGCTGCAAACAAGGGTAGCATTTCTGTCAACTATCAATAGATTCAGCAGAGATGAGTAATGAGTTTAATATTAAAGTCTTCATGTTTGGTGTTCAGGCAGTCTGTAATTTGTGTTCCTTTAATTCGTCCATGGCTCTGGCCCTGATCAAATTCAAAAAAGTGCGTCATCATGATTCGTCTGTACTCAGACCTGAGCCATTATCATAATCCCAGCACAGCACAGACTGCATCAGTAGAAGGGCAGGAATGATGAATGAAGTTTTCAGACTGTTTGAACGCCTCTGGAGTCGAGAGCAGTGCGGCAGGAAGCTTCAACATGTCAAGTCAGAGCCCCACAGGGAGTTTCAAGCACAAAGTGGAGGGCAGCAGCGCGTGACAGGAGAATCTGATCCCAAATCAGTAGCATGGCCCAAATCCTCAAGAGATAAAACACTTAATTCCAGGTCAGTGTGTGGATTCTGAACAGTAGATGACGCCTTCTGGGATCTGTTAACACAAGGAGAACCTCTAACAGTGAATGATGTTTCAGAGTCATGTGTTTTGTCGTTTTAAGTTTTGCTACAATTGATGTGAAATATGCATCCACAAACATCCATCCACCCACTACTGTGTTACCACACCACTGTGAGGACACAGTCCCACCTAACCTGTTTGGTGTGGGTCAAACAAACTGTGTGTGTTTGTTTGGTTCAGTTGAACTCTGGCCTGGAGCAAAAGACGGTCTTGGTCTAGTTCCAAGCAAAGTCTGATGTGGTTTCTTTGTGGTGTCAAAGCAAAGCAGGCTACATACAGAATGTCATGTTCAAATATCTTATTTTTGAATAAATTCAAATTTATCTACTAATTGTGAGTGCAGGGATTTTAAACCAGGTGTGTTTAGCTTGTTTCCCACGCTGTATATATTTAATCAATCCCAAATTAAAGCTGCTGCAACTAATATTTTTATATTGACAGTATATCAAATGGCAGATTCATAGACTCTAGACTTTGCAGTTCCCTTAGTTTAGAACTTTTTGGCCTCTTTCAGTTCATTATTTGTTTTTGGGGTTTTTTTGCCCTAAACTTTATTGTTTTGGTTCACTCTCACAGTTTTCAGTGTCACAGCTCTACAAACTGTTTGCCTTGTACAGTACAAGGCTCCTCTTTATTTTGTCCTGTTTCTACCCACTCATTACTATTTATGTAGCTCAGCTCAGCTCTACTGCAGCGTCAGTGCCCGGGATTGATTGCTCAGTGTGGATCCATGTGGCACTGATGATGTAGAATGACACCAACAAAACTCTCCAATCAGTGAGTTACCTGCCAGTCTGTGTGATTTCATGCTTACAGCTCTAAAAGGCCAGAACTAAAAGGTAATTATATATGGTTTCCTTACCAAATTAACTAAACCACAGGTGAGAAGCACAAAGCTAAAAGTCAGAGGATCTGCAGGTGTACCTTAGTCCACAAATAAGTTTTATTCACTCAACACAGTTCAAGTGTTAAAATGTTTCCTGCATTAACTGTGAACAATAGGTCTAAAATTCAAGGACTCTTATCAATGCGTGCTGCACTTTCCCAGATATACATCTTTATTCAGACGCTTCAAGGACGTCTAAAAGATAGCTGGTGCAGGAAATGGTGAGATTTCAGTGTTCCTGCTTTTGTGCAGAACAAACTGAAACTGCTCTTAGTTTTGACCCGTCTGACAGGGGGTGTTATTCTCCAAACCAGAATATGCCATTAGGCAAATGGGCGCAGACAAGTTGTCGTTAGGACCTGTCAGTGCTGAAAGATGCTCCGGCTGCCGTCCTTCCTCGTAGCTGAGTCTCACACAGCAGCAGCATTTTAGTCACCAATCAGACAACTGAATCATTTAGACATCTGAGATGAAACACATCTGTCCCCGTGGTAAACAGTCTTTGAGCTCGTGTGTCATCGTTTGTTAAAGCATGAATTGATTTGAAATGTTGGGGAGATTATTCATATTCTGTCAGCGCGCTCGTAAAAATAAAAATAATAATAAAGGCACAAAATGTTCTTATCATTTAAATATGGAGACAAATTTAGAACAGGCTGTTCAAGAGACACCTTGTTCTTTGTTATCCGCCAGGTGTTTTCAGTGTCTGGTTCAGTCTGAAATTGTAAAGCAGCAGGGATGTGTTAGTCAGCTGGGAAACCAGGAGGAGCAGGAGGGGTCGGAGGTATGGTTTATATCAGTGTTTTTCTGTCAGGATTTTATTTAATTAAATCTCTTTCATATGCACAATCACAATCTAGTCAAGCTGCATGGTGACGAGGGTGATGCCAAACAAAACATCCAGATAACATTTTATGCTTCATGCCTCCTTTTATCAAGCGGGATTAAATAAAATTGGCTCTTTATACATTTTAATACCAAAATTGTCATCGTCACAGTAAAGGGCACAGCACCAGCTTTATGAAGCATTTCTAGAGCAGTTTCGATATGTACGCTTATATTTATGTATCCACACTGACACTGACACTTTGTGTTTTTAGTTTCCAACATCTAATGAAGTGTAATCTCCATTGGCAGCCATTCAAATCTCCTACTGTCTGTGTCAGGGGTGTTTTTTTATTTTATTTACTTGTCTACATATTAATTTTACAAGGTGTCAGACGTCATCTCAAGATGCCAATCTCAAGAAAGGCAACACATTTTTCTTAACAGTAACAGTATATGACATGATTACATGTATGTCAAAGGAGTCTCTCATAATGATGAACCCACAGACCATTATCATTATAATCTCTGCAGTTCTGTCAGGTGTACAGAACTTTTTTTTGGCATCTTTCAACTCCTTGTTTCAGTTTTCCAGCCCACAACTTCACAGTTTGGTTCACTCTCACTGCTCTGATCAGTGCTCTCTGTAAAAATAAAAGCGCTGAAACTCCCTGTGTGCTGGCAACCTAGCACCAAATGGCAGGTTAGCGACTAGTATAAACAGGTTTAGCGCTCGACTACTTTTTCTTTTCAACTCTCCTTTTTATTTTCAGACCTTGAGAACAAAATCTTGAAAGCATTTGCACATCACTAAACGGTGGCGACGATTCATTGTCATGTGTTCCAGTCGGACCAGCAACACAGACACTGACTTATATACACACAGGCTGCAACCCATGTAGCATATTGTACACACACACACACACACACACACACACACAGAACAAGCATGTGGGGATGTGCATTCATCCAAACAACACTCAAACACAAGAGAAAATATCCCTACATGACGTAGGAAGTGTCACATCGTCTGATGTGCGTTGATGTTCTTTGAGAAGCTCTGTTTTATTTGTCATAAAAGACACAAGTATTTACAAACTCCATGGTCTGTTCTGTGGCTGACCCTGACCTCTGACCTGAAAGGATGCAAGAAAGAACAGTATCCTTCATTAGATTATAATCATTTATTCATTTTTTTAAAAATGGTCTTCAGGCGGAGGGTGAAAATGAAGTCAACAACGAACTGGCCAATCGGATATCTCTGTTTTACGCCGATGCCACACCCATGCTGAAGACATTAAGTGATGGCACAACAAAGTTTGTATCAGAGGTAAGACTGACAGGACATCCAGTGTGTGTGTGTGTGTTTTTTAACAGCTGTGTGAGTGAGAGCAGCATCTCACTCCTTTTATCTTCCTGTCTTTTTACAGAATAAGAACCTTCCCATCGAGAACACGACAGACTGCTTAAGCACAATGGCCACTGTGTGTAAAGTCATGTTGGAAACACCGTAAGTGACTTTTTGTGTCGTCAGAGCCGCTTCTCTCTCTCTGTTCGTTACCTTCTTGTGTGTAATCCCCTCACTCCTGTCCTGTCAGGGAGTACCGCAGCCGATTCACCAGCGAGGAGACGGTGTCCTTCTGCCTCCGGGTCATGGTCGGGGTCATCATCTTGTACGACTACGTCCATCCTGTAGGAGCTTTCGCCAAGTCGTCTAAAATCGACGTGAGTGTGGCCACAACCACTCCGCAATCCCGACTTCACACCTTGCTCTGACTCTAACTGTCTGTTTCTGGTTCCACAGATGAAAGGCTGCATCAAAGTCCTCAAAGATCAGCCTCCGAACAGTGTCGAAGGCCTTCTCAACGCTCTCAGGTGAGCTCATGTCGACATCAAATTGGGCTTTTCCCCTTACAGCTCGGCGTGTAATGTGATTGTCGCTCACCAGTTGCGGTTTCATTGAAAAGGAGAAGGCTGCTCATGCTGTGAGTTGGATGATATTGGTGTCTGTTCATGAGCAGCAGCCCCCCCCCCCAGCTCAGCGATTCATTCACTGCACAGTCCACCAGGGACTTAGTCAGCTGCGAGACCCTCTGTGCAGGATTCAGGGTTGGGTGTCAAAGCCTCTCCAGAGAGGCCGATTATATCTGACACCTCGTCCCCCGTCATAGTCTCCCAAATTTTACCCGCGTTGTTTAGTGCTCACAGCTGCTCGGGCTGACAGGGCCGTTTCTGTCTCGACCCTCACATCTGTATCTCTGCCTCTGTACCGGGGGGGCCGAGGCTGGCCGCCACTACCTGGTCGCATGAGGTCACTTTGATGCAAAAGCTGCCAGATTTTCTTTCAGTGATCTCTGATCTGGTAGAGGATGACAAAATATTTCAGATCTTTGCAGTGGTGGAAAGTAACTGTACTGGTATTTGTACCAGCGATCCAGTCACTGATGCAGTCTTTCCTCTCACCTGCAGGTACACAACCAAGCATCTGAATGATGAATCAACCAACAAGACTATCAAGAGCATGCTGCAGTAGGACTGAGCTGCTACGACTGCTTGCCTCACACCCTGCTGGGGGGGAGATGCCACTCTCCTGACTGATGTCGGTGCACAGAATGTTTTTTTTTTTTTTTTTTTTTTTGGAAAAAGAGCTACAGCTCCGCCCTCTTTTATAATGCAAAATGCTACTGCCATTATGAACGTCTTTTTCTGTGCCAAAAAGATGTTGCTGCAATGTTTTCGATAAAAGGCCATGCAACAGTGGCAGCTAATGAAAGCATTGTGGAATCCTCTGGTGTTTTTAAAAAATGTCTTGTTTTTCCCTATATAAGGGACGGGAGTGCTTTGACTTGAAAATTTAAAAGAGAGAAATATATAAAGAGGTATATATTATTTTTGTTTGATTCGTTATTTAATATTACAACTTCTGCATGATGAAAATTATGTCTTTTCCTTCTATTTAAAAAAACTAATGGTTCAGTTTAATTTGTCTTCTCTATTGTGCATTATTACATGTTTTGTTATTGAAATGGTACTTGTCAAAATGAGATTTAAGAGTACTGTTTTTATATTTTTTATAGGTTTTAATTTGTGCATATGTCTTTTTTTCATAGTTGTGTTGTTTTTTTTTTCATTTGAAAACTTTAAACTGTGATTTGTGCAAAATCAAATTAAAATTGGGAGTCTGTACTGTAAATGGACAGTATGTTGTGGCTGGAGGAATTAAAAGGAGAACTCTTGTTTTCTACAACTGCCTCGTCAGGTTTGATCTCTTATCTCATGTCGTGGTTGCCGGATGGCTGAGAGGAAGTTTTATTACAAAGGTTTGGTTTTTTTTTCTCGTGTGAAAAGTAGTGAGATGCACCTTCTCATGCTCGAGCACAAAACAGGCAGTGGGGAAGAACGTTTTAGATCTCCTAGCTTGATTAAATAAGCAATTATGCAGAGGCAGTTTACTGTCTTTGAAATGATCTCAGCTACTTTAAATGAATAGTTCAATAGTTCACTTGACATTTTTGACAAATTATGATTGACACCTAGGGAAGCTCGTTTTGACCTTTGAGGGATCAGAAAGCCACACAGTCCAAAAACGAGGAAGGTGTTGTAGCTTATTAGTTGTCACTGTTATTTAACCTCCTCTGCTGAAATAAAAAATGTTCAAGAACAGAGGTTTTCAGGCAGTTATGAGACCGGAGTTGGTATATATATGTCTCTTGCACAAGCTGCATGAATTATAGTTAGCTCTAGCTAGTTAGCAACAGAGCTAAGCTAACAAGTTTGCTAATTAACCGTTAGAAAGCTTGTTAGCTGGGATAGCTTTATTTACCTTCTTCAGTAACTTTTTATTGAACTAAATGTTTTGGGGAGGTAAATAGAGCAGTGTATAAATGAGAGAAACCTCAGGAGCTATTGTGACTAATGCCAAGAAATAGTTAGACACATAACCCACTGTAAAATGCTTAATTGAATCTATTGTTGTTTCTATTATCTTTTTTATACTTCTTTTGTACAAATTAATGTTATCTTCGGTCAGAACTGCGCTAGCAGTTTCTACCTGTTTCCAGTCTAAGCTAACCGGCTTCTGGCTGTAACTTCATATCTAACACACATATAATTTGACATCAATCAGTTAGTATTAACTATTTAGGACATATTGGCTCCAGCTTCATGAAAGTTGAATTAATAATTAAATAAAAGCAAAAAGAAAACAAGTAATGTTTTGTTTTTCTCTCTGCTGATGAAAAACCATTATGCATTTGTAACTGTTACACATTCACTGAATGTGCCTTTCATTTGAGCCATGTTCCTCTTGCCTCTTAATGTCCACTCCATTTTTTTTTTACTATACTTAATGGCACATTTAAAAAGAAAAAGCATAATTGCATGATGTCAGTGACAAGTGTTCATCTCCCTTTCATAATAAAAAATAAGCTTTCTGGATCCATTATTCCTTCCCTCCTCATTCAAGGTTTTTTTCTTTTGAACTCATCCTTCAATAAGAGAGGGAGTACAATGGAAATATCCTTTCAATTCCACTCTTCTAACCTTTCAGTATTTTTTCCTTCCTCTTTTCAGCACTGCTTCAGAGTGAGAAGGGGGCTACTCTTGGGTGGGCACTGCAGCACTATCAGCAGTGCGTTGGAGAACTTCTCAGGGTCAAGGAGGGAGAGACAGGGAGGCAGCAGACTGTGGATGGGTGTGTCCTCTGCAGCATCACTGCACTAACAGACATGGGAAAGGAAGGAAACGGTAGGGAGTGGAGCAAAGGAGAGGGAGACGGGAGGAAATAAAGTGGTTTAATCTTGGGTGGATTTTAAAGTCCTCGAGGAGAGAGAGTGCTGCCCCTGTAGCTTGTGTTGCAGCTTCTTTTAGTGAACGAATGCAGCTCGAACTTGGGTCAGTCGAGCACGAAACACTCACAGAATAGCCTCCTGTTTGTCACCGTGACACCTTCTTGGTGGGCAGCAGAAACCTTGGCCTGATCTCCTGCTGTGACCCCTCAACACCAAGGCGCTCACTCATCCTGCATCATCAGCTGCTGCAGGTGGAGTGCTGTTGTATTTAATCTAACACCAAGTCAACCTTTTGTCTTGGGTGTGATCAAGTCTAAGATGATAATAGACTAATAATGAGAAACACAGAGAGGAGCGGCAGACTTTATTTTAGAAAGTTTTTCATTTCTAAAGTGTCTGAATCAGACATACTAAGTTTAAAGTTACATGAGCAGGTTTGTTTGGGCTATGTCTTTTAATATTTGCATTTATGTGGGGCTGCATGCTCATATTTATTTGATTTCTATTGTTGGATCTCACCTGGGAAATATGTAGCTTAATGTATATCACATCCAACCCAGGGTTAGGTGCAGGTAGAGGACAGAAGCAGCAGACAAAGGACGAAAGAGCAGGAGCCCTGCAGCAATTTCAAGCCTCCAAAATTTTAATGAGGCAACATTTTGACCCTTTCCAACAGTGATCTTGACCTTGAATGCATCGACTGTCTGTCATCTGTCTTTTGAATGTGCAGTCATGAGCCATTTTTGAACCCTATGTCTTTATCTTGACTTGCTGGATGTCGTCATACCATGCTGCCTTTTTTCTTTAGTCATCTTAGGACAACAATTAATTCTTGTTGAGAAAATGATTGCATTAACTGTCCTCAAACACACAAGATCTTGTACTTTCCAGCAAGCATCATCAGAAGAAAACAGGACATTGCAGAATACATTTACGTACCAATCAAACCCTTCATGGATTAAAAAAAATGTCTCTGAACTTTGTGTTCCTCAAGCAAACGGTCCACTGTAACCTCCCCAACATGACTTAACACATGTCCCGCTAAGAGAGGAACATACAGCCGCACACAAACGTCCAGAGGAAGTGAAGTATGATGTTGGTCACACCTCATAGAAAACACCTCTTTCTCATGACCCCGATCACTCTGAGGGCTTTCGGGGCGGTTGTCACCATTTGGCTCACACAGCTTGGGCAGAAAGGAGCTGATGTGGCTGTTGTGGAATAAAGTTCATGACTGAAGTAAAGATTGAAAGGATACGAAGGGGTGGAAAGGAGCGTTGCCTTATGGGATTGATCGGAAACATCCATCTTTTTGAGTTTTTGGAGGACAACTCTTTCTCCTCTTTCTTGATCATAATGAGGCCTTTTCTTAAAACATGCAGTTTGAGTGACGCGCCTCTCACGTCGCTTGACAGTTTGACATTTGGACTATTATGTGTCACAGTGAACTGGCACAACTGTCAGTTATTTCTGAGTAAAGAGTTTCTTCTTTTATTCCGGTGAAAACCCAAGCAGCCTGAGAACTGAGTTTTGTCCATAAACCACAAGGCCCTAACACATTGCTCATCTGTCTCTTGGGTGAGACAAGTTCACTTTTCTGAGAAAGACAACGGCTATCCTCTGAGACCACCCCGCCACCCTCTCAACCTCCCCCTTCACACACAAACACTTTCACAGATGCAGAGCCCCCCTAAAATCCCACTTCCTTCTGTACGTTGCTTTAATCGGGGGAGTCTTAGTTAATCAGTCGTGTCAAAACATTAACGGCTCATTGAGGATCACATTTCTTGCCAGCAAAACTGAACCAAGGGTGCTGTAATCTCAGTCCGTTGGGCAGATAGGACTATTTGCTTGGGCAAAGCATCAGTGCTTTATCAGGAACTAAGAGTCAGTGAAAGTATTGCTACACATCAGTGAGAGGACACAGGCCCATGCCAAGTTCCTCTAAAACACTGTCAAATAAAATGGACGTTTTACACCAAGATATATGTCCCTTTTTGTTTTGTTTTTTTAGTGAACTTCTGCAGATAAAAATACTTTAACTCCTTGAAAAACATTTATATTGAGTCTCAGAGTTCAGACACATTGGGAGGAAAGTCTGTACAAAGTGATCCAATAATAATCATATGTCAGAGAAAGGAAAATACAGTTTAAATCCCACAATTTTTCAATTATTCAAGTAAAACAACTCTTTGTCTTTTGCTTCTTTGTGCAAATTTTTCATAAAATTTATTGCAACAATTTCCATAACTGATTGATTTAAGTTTGATTTCTGCCTTGTTCTTGTGTGGATTCACTGCATTTCTATGTTTTATACGATAGTAAACCAAATCATTTTTCATTAGTTGGTCAAAAAACAGCTAACATTGTCATTGTGAGCATGTTAGCATGCTGATGTTAGCATCGCTTGCAAGACTGTGCATGAGAGAAAAAGCAGTGACTTATTTCTCACCGGTTTTATTAACAGAAAGCTGACAGTTGAAACACCTGTAGCCCTGGCTGCGTGTAAACGATGACCATACTGTGTGGGTCGTTCATATTTTATACACATGTTCATACTTCACACCTTTGTAAGAAGAGTGTGAAATGCACTTTCACTAGTTGTCATTTCCTTGTTGACAGAAGAAATCTTGTCGTGCTTGTTGAGCCTTGTTGAGCCAGGTCACCGCACCAGCCATTCACACATGGCACAACTGCAAACAACAGCCTGTCAGTATGTCAGGGCACGACACGCAGATTTGGGCCAAAGTCGACAGCAGCTTTTGCTTTACTCTAACCCAGAGTGAATTTTACTTCACTGATATTTTTAGGTAACAACAGAGAGAGACAACACAATATAAAGTACTGTATTATTTATAACTTCATTTATTTCCATGTTCACCCACTCCCTGAAATTCTTTCTGTATTTTATGGTGTTTTTTCTGTGCACCTGTGGAACACTTTGTGGTTTTGAAAGGCACTATAGAAGTATTGTTTTCTCACTTACATTTTCACAGTATGACCTTTGAGAAATTGGGTTAAAATCAAAAGAAATATTTGACTAAATAATCTTCACTTCATTAGTTGATTGAGTTTGCTCAGTTTGTGGTTGAATGCTCTAGTAAAAGTTTATTAATTAAATTTTTTTAAGGCTTTATAGATGAGAAATAAAACAGCTGTGAGAGCTTTTTTTATCCTATGGCTGTGAAAATCTCATTTGTCTTGTATATTCGCTCCTTGAGAATAACTGCTTTAATATTTTCATTTAGTAGTCTACTTTAATTCATCAGGAAGAATCCTGCTTTACCAGTTAGCTTCTGAAAAAGGATGGATGCTGTCCCAAATAAAAGAAACAAATATAACCAAAAGAGGACTCTGAAAACTGGAGTTATCCCTACACTAAAGACAACCAATAAGGAAAATAAAAGCCTCATCACTAATTGCCTAGAAAACCAAAAATACCTTGGGGGCAGCACTTCTACACCTAGCGTGGCTAAACAATCGCTCCTAGCAAGCCACAAACTGAAGGTTTCTTTAAAAAAAAAACCCTGGCCCAGTCCCCAGGTAGTTTTAATACATATATAGTTTTTTTTTAAAACAAAATTTCGAGTTGATCTAAACATTACTAAGAACACCTATGTGGGCCCAACAACAACAACCGCCACAACGAGCAAGCGGCAGGATTTTAAATTAATTTCAGTCCTCAGTCGCTTTACCAGGATTGGTGGCGCTGGACTGGCATCCACCAATCAGAAAACACAAGCAGTCGAACTGGAGCCAATCGTTAACCGGGGACAGCACATCCAAATTTGCATACAAACTGCAATAAATAGTTATTTATAGCCATCAGGGACCAGCTGCGGCTTTCACACCAAATGATGGTATATCTAATTGGCATCAACGCTAAGCTAACAAGTGCTAATTAACTGTTACAAAAGCTTGTTGGCTGGGAGAGCTTTATTTACCATTTTCGGTAACTTTTTTTGAACAAAATGGTGTATAATGGTGAACAAAATGCGTTGGGGAAGTAAAGAGAACAGTGTAGAGAAAAATGAGAGAAACCACAGGAGCTACTGTGACTGATCAATGCTAACCCAGCAGCTACAGCAGTTAAGTAAACAGCCTTGCAAGTAAATATTCACTTATACATAAATTAGTAGACCTGGTCAATAGTTAGACACATAACCCACTGTACAATAAACATCAACGTTCAGAAACGACAAAAAACACCTGGGGCGATTTGTGATTTTACCGTAGCCGCCATGAGTTTAAATAAATTTCAGTCTCCAATCGCTTCACCAGGATTGGTGGCACTGGACTGGGATCCACCAATCAGAAATCAAATGGCATGGGAGAGGGCGGTCGTTGAGTCGAGCTGGAGCCAATCGTGAACAGGGGACCGCACATCTAATTTGCATACAAGACTATAAGAGCGGTTATACACAAAAAGGGATTAATTTATAATAAAGAAATTATCCACAATTTATAACCCATTTGCCAAGGTTCTTTCCATAAGTTTTTGTTTATTATTTAGTGACCATTAGTTATAACCTTGCAAAGTACGACTAGAAAGTTGCACTGTAATATCATCTGGCCATTCATGATCTTTTGACAAATGTTATCCCCTTTCGACAGGCAAGTAAGACAAATGTGTTCTTGTTCAAAACTAAGAATAACCTCAAAGCTTGGTTCAGATTAATGCTTGGCTTGGACATCAAGATGTTTTTGTTCATGTGCACAAAACTGCCAAGCTCACATTCACTTCCACTTGCAGTTTTGATACACCCTGTCTATTGCAATTTCCTCAGACGGAGGTCCTGACGGAGGGAGTCAACCGTTTTCTGTCTCTCTGTAGGACCCATAAATCATGACCCTGAGTCCTGATGACTGTGCAACTGTCGTTACAGTCTCCACAATCGAGGTTTGTCTCTCCAGCCATCCTGCCACTGAGTAATATCCGACAGAACATTCAAATGAGAGGCCCCTGGCTGTGTGTGAAATCTGCTGGTGTGGTCTCACCGAGTTGTTGTGTTTCAGTGGTTGTCCTGTTCGGGCAAAAAATGGTGAAAGAGTTTCAGTTTTTTATTCTTGGTAACAGGAAGTCTTGGGTACGACAGTTTGGAAATCTCTGAGACCCTTGAAACACTTTAGCAGCCAGTTAGCTTAGTTTAGCATAAAGACTTGGCAAACACTCTTTTCCTCTGTGTGAAGCAGGGATGCAACAGGGTCTTTCTCCATTGAAGGTTTTTTTGGGGGGTGGGGGGGTTTTCTTTATCCGAATTTAGGGTTCAGGGATGGAGGGATGTTATAAAGCCCCTTGAGGCAAATTTATAATCTGTGACACTGGGCTATATAAATAAAATTGGCTTGACTGATCTGTTTGCCAGATCAGTTTCAGCACCAATATTGACCTTATTAAGAGGATCAGATATCAGCTAGATGGGACTGATCCACACTGAATACAGTTTTTTCCATGAATGTCATAATAAAATTTAATACTTCCGCTTCGCAGCAGGTTTCTGACTCCATTTTTAGCACCACTGCAATCCCGAGCCCCACACAGTGAGATATACAGATGTTAAATTGGGGGAAAAAAGAGTAAGAGAGAGAGAGATACTGCCTTGGGAATCACCACCATCACATACCCTTAAGTACAGGTATCAGTCTTGGTATAGGAAAAGTCACATGATGTGAGTGAGGCTAGTGAATACAGACTTAGCTATTTAAATCAGTTAACATTTGTACATAAAAGTCTGAGGCTGTGGCTCTACACTGTTTCCCTCCAAAGGGTGATGGAGTGTATTTATATTGAATTATACACCAGGCTGTGTGTGTGTGTGTGTGTGTGTGTGTGTGTGTGCTGAGGAAAGGGAGGGGCGTGTCAGCCGGTGCAGTGCGCTGTGCTGCTTGCTGACTTTAGCCCGAGCCGAGAAGCTCCAGCTGCTACTGAGCGTTCACATTACTGTAATCAAGCCCCCGTTGGCACCGGCGACACTGTTCCTCTTCACCTCCTCCGCGCTTCAGAATCATCTTGCATTACTAGAAAGGGCGCTGTAAACCATGCCTCAGCTTAAATAGGAATTCTGGGTGAGGAGATTTTGCACGTGAGGTTTGACAGTTACACTTGTGTCCAATTTATTTCTGAATATTAAAAGGAGAGAAGGCAGACAACTCCACCAGCGTCAAGCAAGATTCAAGCAGGATTAATATCTTGCAGAAACAATTAGTCAATTAATCAATTAGGCAACTATTTTGATAATAGATTAATAGTTTCAGCCTTGTTCAAGCTGAAATAGTGAAAAAAACACAACATATTTGCAGGTTCCAACCTCCCTCTTTGGGTTTTGGAGTTTTTCTCAGACAAAACAGGACATTTAAAGATGCTTTAAGAGGTGTTTTGTTTTTGTTTTTTTAAACTATATTTGACATTCCATAGACTAAATAATCAATCATTAAGTAAAATAATCCTCAGTGCAGCCCTACTTGCTTCATTTTTACAATCTGGTTTAAGATTTTGCTGAGATGCATGTCTTTTTTTGCAGTGCAGAGCCTCCATCAGCAGCACTCTCATCACTGACCTATTACTCTGCAGGGCGTGTCACAAGGGGAATGAATGGGCACCAGCAACTACAGCTGCAGTCTTGCCTGCAATATTTGTATGTGACAAACTGGAACACATCTTTTTTCTTCTTTTTTTCTTTTTAATTGAGATTTAACATCACAACACTTAATAATTCACATCCTCTGCAGCAGATAATCAAGGTTGCAGCATGAGAATCTGACAGTGTTGTCCTGTTGTATTTCTCTTTGGCTTAATATCCTTTTCACTGATACAGTAATAATGTACTTGGCAGAGAACTTCCAAGATATCAAGGTAACTTTGACTTATTCGCACCCACTGTGTTAACACACACAAACACACCCAAACACACACACATACACTTGGTCTGGTCGTGAGCCTGCAGGTGGTGCAGTAGCATCAGCTTTGGCTCGCAGCTCTGTCTGTCGGCCTCTCCCTGACTGGAAGAAGAGCTGCTGACTGGAACACATTTCCTCCGCTCTGTGCTGCGGAGGGAAAACACTGATTCAGCTCTTATGGGAGAGCCCTGTCTCTGGGGTTAGTGGGGTTGGGATAACACCACCACTACCCACATCCCATCCACATCACTCACTGACACACCGGAGCGTGCACATGAAGGTTTTTAATACGATACAGCCATCGATTTGCTGTTAAATGTGGCTAAATCTATTCATCAAAGTTGGCTTCTGGTGATGCTGACTTTTTTTTGCTCACATTTCTTAAATGAAATATATTTTGAGGTCTTTTCTATTTAACTTCCTCTGATAGAGAAGCCCAGGTTGATCTTTAGGCTCTGCTAATGTGTCAAATCCATAAATTGCTGTTCACAGTTACTATTTCAGCTTGCAGTATTGAAGAGGGAGATGGTTGTCAGTGTGTGAGAGGCCTCAGGGTGATGATAACTGACTACTGGGTGGATGACCATCTCTGGTTTTTACAGCCTGGCAACACCCTTACACCTTCTCATGCCCCTGCAGAGTGTATCACCCAATCTTCCTCCTTCCTCTCCTCTTCTTCCTCTTTTACAGCACTCCTCCTACTCAGCAACCACCATCACTACACCCTCCCTCCAACCACCAACCCCTCATCCTCGCCTGCTACTCTGCATGAATAATGCAGGGGGCCTCCTCGATAGTCGCTACCAACATGCCATGGCATGTTTTATTCACACCAAAGTCAGACAGATCTCCCCTCGCCACTGCCTAGATCCGTGGGCCGCCTGCCTGCCTGCCTGCCTGCCTTCCTGTCCACCATCCTCCAAGACGTCAGTGTGTCTGCTTGCTCCGTCTCCTTGACCCTCACATCTGTGCAGAGGACAGAGAACACAGTTTTTAATGGAAGCACAGAGCTGGTAGAAAAAGTAAATATTTGCATTTAATTCTGGACCCTGTCACATCCTGCTGAAAATAAATGCTCCTGATTCAGTTAGCCATTTTCCATTCCATTTACTCTCAGTCTTTTGTTGTTGTTGTTGGGAGGCATCATTTTCTATACTTTTAAAAACATTGCTGTCCTCCTCTAAAAAAACAAGCCCATAGGTCATCTGTCCAGGCATCCTATTACAACTTATGTTTACGTTTTATTGTCAGGTGAGTATGACAGGAGCGACCTCAGGTGACGTAGTTTTGAGAGCGACATTATCCACATTGGGAGAAGGTTGGGGTGACTGGAGGGGTCGACAAAACACAAGAATTTGTCTTCATTTCCTGTCTGAAACCCTAACCGGGTTGTTCTCACACCTAAACCTAACCAAACCGTGACTGTCCCACAACCTTAACAACGTGTTTGTTATTCTAACCATGACGACGAACATCCAGTCCGCCTGCCACCATAGGGGCGCTATTTCAAGAGACACTCCAATGAGTTGTATCAGAGGGTACAGACAAACGACGTATAAGGTCGTTCAGGTGAAAGTTGTTTTCCAGGTATGTCTAAAAGCATTTTGATATATTTTTACATCCCATTTTACATCTTACTAATGGCTTCTAACAAGTCTATAGGCTAGCTTTAGCATAGCAATAACTGAAACAGAGACAGTAGTTACAACTTACAAGACCTTTGTAACAAGTTCCTGATACTGATAGATTTTACCAAGATGAATGTGATTTACTTAGGAACAGCTATGTTCTAACTACTGTGTCATCATGTTTACCTGGACCATTGTCCTGAAAGCGAGATGTTCCCCAAACCCAACTGTTTTGTGTATTATTTGAACATGCATGCACTCATGAATTCCTGTTTTGAAAACAACACGCTTCCCTTACTCTAACAGACGGTGTTGCCACATCAGAGTTTTTCACCCTTATCTGATAGTCCCATCACCTACATTCATTATCTTATGGCATGGTCCAAAAGCTGCTTTGGTCATGCATTACCGAACCTCCATGGCCACGTCAGCGGGGATGACAGCACTTTGATGAGCCATTTGTTACCCTACGGGACTCATGTCAGCACCTCTCTGAAGTATTTGATTTATTATTCATTTTCGTTCCCTTTGGCCCTGAACAGTCATTAGCAGGAAGGACCCAGGTTCAATTCCAAGGATTTCTGTGCAGGTTTGATTCCATTTCATCCCACAGTCCAAAGACATTTACCTCAGATGGACTGGAGAGTATTTTCAGTAAAAACACTACCACTCTACCACTAAAACAGGTAAAACAGCGATGACTCATATGGACAGTAGAGCCGACTCTTTGTGTCTGTTTTCACCAACAATCTCTTGCATCATCCCGCTTCGCCTTAGTATGCATCCCTTAAAAACGATCCCTCACCTCTGAGTGGTGAAACGTCCAGTGTCCAGATGGTCCGCCATGGCAGCCTCTTCATCCTTGGAAGCATTCTTAAGTGCTGCTAAGATTGGCTGTTGCCCAGCACAAATACTGTTCCATCATTTCTTAGAAGAAGCACTTGTATTATCACAAATAATCAGAATTAAAATGTATTATTGTATTCTATCTTTCAGGTGCATTTCATGGAAAAACTTGGAATATTTTCACTCATGTTTCCTCATTTGAACCTGTTTCATAAAGAAACCCTCACGGACCCACATACAGATAATGCTTTGTTTTGTTTTGCAACAAAGACTTTCATCACAATATATGTATATATGACTCCTGATGACAAAAATGATTAAAACATGACGTATCTATGGTTCAGTAAGTGGGTCAAAGGCAAAATGTCATGTTTACACTTACACTTACTTTACTTCTCCTTCTCAAACCTAAGTCTCATTTATTAGTATAGATCTAATAAGAAAATACATCAGGAGTCAAACACTTTGATGATCTTAAATGGAAATAGAAAACAGAAGGAAGAAAAACTCAGATTTATTTAAGGCATATTTTATGGTTCGTTTAACTGCTTCTAATTCAGAATGAGAAAGTAACATTATTAGTTCTGTCAAAAAATATAGTTAGAATACAAAAGTTGAAAAAAAAAGGCACCAATCTAAAAAATCCAATCTGTAAGAAATACATGAGAAATAAAAGGTTCATTTTGCTTTTGGCATCAACATAATGCTGTCTTGACTGTTTATTATTATGTTTTTCCTCGGTGTGTGTCGGGTGGTGAGACAGGGTTATAAAAGTATAAGGTGTCCACAATATTTTTTGACTTTTACCACACACTACACACCACATGACAGCCACATTTAAAGACCCTTAAAGCACTCATTTATGTCTAACATGCCTCATTTTATGGATTGTGGATGCTGAAATGCCCTTTAGACCCAACAAGGAGCCTCCTGGGAATCTCTGAATCTGCTTCTGTCCCAGTTTAGTAAATATGGCCTGAAAACAGATGTCGCTGCTCAGATAGCTATCAGGAGGAAGGACAGTGGACCCAGTGGAGCAATCCCGGCCTGACAGAGGTCATGTTCTTCCGTGGGAGGGTAACTGAGCACATCACTGAGCGCTCAACTTGACCCTTGGTGAGTTATTGTGTTGAGGTGATCTGGTCTGCAGGGAGGCCCTACTCAGATCACTTACATCCCACGCTACCTGTGGTGCTGGAGACTGTCCTGAGAGGGTAGTTTGTGTTTGTGGGTGTAACATCTATAGGTGATAATACTATTATCAGGGGAGAGCTTCAAAAGAGGCAGCATTTTTGCATCAGCTGAGGTCAGTTTAGTGTTTTTCCCGTGGTAAATTCATAAAACATAGAGCCACTGTGCACCGAACTCTCTCCTTTTCCTGCCTGTACAAAGTGTTCCCATCATTCACTCAAAGCTTACTTAACCAGCAGAGTGGAGATGAAAGCTTGAGCATTCGAGTACCCCCCAAGATCCTTTGATGCCCGACCATGAAGTATGTCTTGGAGCTTTTAGCATTCCTGACTCTGGAAATCAGTCAGAAAGATTTTTTTTGTCCACGGGAGCAGGAGGTCCTCACGGTGAACGGTTTTCCTGAACTGAATGTATGTTGTTAGACTGTTGAACCGAAATGCACTGAGTCAGGTACCGCACAGCCACAGAGTGTCTAATCTTACCATGCTTGCTTGCTGCAGATAGCATGAACCGTTTGCAGAGCGTTACGGGTGAAATTGATGCAGAACTGCTGTTTGTGATAATGCGCAACAGTTGTGCATTGTTTTCTCCAGATACAGTACAGAACCTCCTATCGTTTCTCTTCTATTTTGAGCACAGCTGAGTGAGTGTAAAGCCGTTTTTGTTGTTTTTTTTTTTGTTTTTTTTTGCTCTCAGCGTTTGGTCAATTCTGCGGAGATTTGGGTAATGGCTTCTGCTCAGTTGAAGGAACAGTCTGAGTGTGCAGAAAGACTTCATCTCCTCTCCTCAACAGGCTCTCCTCATCAAGAAGTCCCAGAGGCTGCTCTCTGCTGCCTGCCTGGGCCCTCGTGGTCTCAGCTGTTCAGGCTCTGGAGAGCATCAGGCCCACTCAGCTGCCTGTTCCCATTCTGATCCCCCTCTCCACCCCTGCCCCCTTTGCTAACCACCAGCAGTATAACCCCCACAAGGATTGACAGCATCTGTCAGTGTCACTCACTCAGCAGCTTTTTGATGTTTGACCTTTTGAGATGGGAATGTGTTAAAACTGTGAGCACTGTTTGTTTTATCATTATTCTCCACTGCTCAGGTGCTACAGGGGAATATTACTGCCTGACACGCCTGTAAATATCCTCTTACACCCTACTGTGTACAGTATATGACTTAATGTTGAACGATGTATCATACATATGAGGGCATGAGCAGATAAATTACCTACAGCATCACTTCTCATCGACCTTTCCTTTCAGATTGGAAACCAGAAGAAGCCAGAAGCTTTGCAATGCTGGTGGATAAGATCACGCCTTCACCCTTTTTATTGAAGGCACTCAATGATCCGAGGGCTCCTCTCCCCTTCTTTGCGGGGGGAAGTCGTTTGTCAAAGACTGATCCCCTCAGGAGCTCTGCTGGATTTAGGGGTTTCTTCCACTGTTCACGGGGGCACATTTCCCAGAATTACACTCATTCATGATGAGTGAAAGCATCCAGAGGAAGAAAAAAAGGAGCTGCTTCTCACCTCCATTCAGCAGCCCAGGCCCCTAATCTCTGCTGGGGTAGCCCACAATAAGAAAGGAAGGCTACCACTCTCATCAAGCACCAGCCTCTGTAATAAAAGCTGAATGACAATAGATAACTTTTCATGGTATAACATAGGCTGCTTCGTCTGTGAGCGCTGCCAGGAACCTTTAAAACACATGCCTCAGATGTTTTAAAACCACATTCCTTTGACACACAACAATAATTGCTGTGCGTTGTTGTCATTACTATAATGACCTTTTGTCATTTCTGACAGATTTACTAGTGGTTTTGAATGGTACACATTTGTATTACTTTTCAGTACAAATTATACTAATGACAACATACAGTAGTGTATGTTTTGCCAGTAAGTGATGCTGTTTACATAATATTGAAGCAAAGATATCTGTGTGAGATGTCTGTGGTCTTGAACATATATGAACATACTGTGTTATCTCCAAAACATCAACGTTTAAAACCACTTAACATTCAACTTCCCTCTTTTGTTTCCACATATGTATCTAGTATACACTCAGTGACATACTCACGTCAAGTCTACATGTTTTATATGAGTATACCAATCTATTAAAGGGAAATATTTTAGGTGTCTAATACATGATCTTATACACATTTCCTCAAAATTCACACAGCAGAAATTTGAATAAAGTTCTGTGTTTTGTACTGAGTTGGGTTATTGGTAAGCTGCTGATTGTTAAGGGAGTCATGAATTAATAAAAGCAGCTGTGTCTTAAGATTTTGCATTTTGAGATATTAAAGTGGTTTTGTACAGATTTGTATTTGCTGGAGATGTAGGAATGTTTTCTCAACAACTAAAGGTTTAACAATTTCACAAAATTTGTTCACCAATTCTATATTATTTGGTACCATCTATTGGGAAAATATGTAAAACCCATTATGAAAAACATAGCTACTTAACCATATATGTTATTTACAGGTGTAGTTGAATGTTGTCGCAGGGGGGCGCAATAAACTGTCTGCACACCTGGTGTAGCGAGCGCTACGTGCTGCGTTTAGGGACCTTCCTTGTCAAATCATCTCCTGAAAACGCCCCTGGACGTGCCGCCAACTTAACCAAACAATTGCCGGTGTGTAACGCCACAGAATAATTCTCTAATCGTGGTTATCTTATACGTGTCAACACTAATAAGCTGTTCTGTTTTATTAGAATCACAACTGTGAACGTGAGGCAGCTCCTGTCGAGTTGTGTCTTAGTGTTTGGAAACCCGGTGAGTTAAAGCACACTTTGCTTGCTAGCTTGTTGCTAGTCACTGGGGGGAGAGAGTACACAACATTTATTGTTCAAGTTTAAATACTTTTAATAAAATTAAACAGTCGGGGTTATGAGAACGTTGTCCAATATTTCCGTCGTACTTTGGTTCACATTGTATCGTTGTACTAATGTTCTTAAAATCAATGCTAACGCTAACCGCCAAGCTAACTGCTAGCTTCGATTAGGTGTGTTTGTTATGGTTCGAGGAACAGCTGTGGCAGGGTGTTAAAGCTACATTGCATCACTTTGTCAACATTAAAATCATTCGGGTTTAGTGAAGTTACTTCAATACAATGGTTTGTTGTACAACTGCTGTATAATTTAACTCATTTTGATTATTAAAATGTACGTGTAAAATGTATTACTGATGATAATTCAGTTCATATTTGATGGAAAGAGTTAAAAATGAATATGTCACAAGTGAAAAGTAGTTTAAAAGGTTCATGTGTTCATGTTAAAATACCAGCTGTGTTGTGATCTCTGGTCATTTATGATTAATAGGTCATATATGGTAATTCATCATATTGTAATCGAAGTGAATTGTAAGCTATTGGTTATACTGTAAACAGAAAGATAACAATATCCTTTGCTATTACGCACTATTTGTATAGATGGGTTTTTTGAACTACCAGTTCGAACCCCAAGGATTTGGTGATGGCGAGCCCAGCCCAGGGGACTATGGACGGTTGTGGAAATGGTATGACCTACTGTGGGATCCCTCCATAGAAGACGTCTGACCAGCTTGATTCATTAATTGGGACACCAGGTAAGAACACACACACACACACACACTATTAGCGCTACACAGGTAGCAGCGGCAGTGGCAGAACACTCAACACATACAATTCACAAGGACAAGAAAGTGAAATCTTAAACAAACTCCTCTCATGAGTCACTCAGGGAAAACCTCTCCTTGAACATAGGTAGATTAACTGAAAGGAAATTATTTAATCTGAACATTAACGATAGCGCTGAGTGTCTTTAATATTCATAATTATTAACAACAACAACAATAATAATAATAATAGTAGTAATACATCAGATTTCTATAGCGCTTTTCAAGACACTCAAAGACGCTTAACAATATAACAAAAGAAAAAAGAAACAGTAAAAAGATATAATTAACTGCTTGCTCTTGCAGTGTTGGCAAAATCTGTTCTGCATACCCTCATGTTTGCTTTTTAATATAAATATGTGCTTTGCATTAGTAGTGAAAACCTGGGAAAAGTAAATATTTGTGATGCTCGTACAGCAGCGTGTGTGTGTGTGTGTGTGTGTGTGCTGCATAATGAGGAGCACTAACAGACTGGCTGGGGGCAGCCTGCAGGATAACTGGCTTAGAGAAACTTCTGTGACCTGATCATCACCTGCACGCTCCACTCATTTATACTTCACACCTGCTGCAAAACACAAAGCAAGTACATGCTAATTTGTCCTCTTTCTCGTAACCAGTTCAGTCTAGTGCACCGGTGGCCTAGTTTTTACCAAAACAGCCAAACAAAGCCCGGGGATGTTTTGGTAAATAGCAGTAGCCCTTGGAGCCGGTGGCGCTCTCCTCTTCTGGTGTTGTTGCTAGGAGACAGTGGGTCTAAAATCTGGCTTCGATGAGGTGCACCTGCTTCGTGGGGTCTGGCACATTCAATGTCTGCACATTCAACACATGGGAGGAAAAGAAATGATCTGAGCTGCATAAATCTGGGGGGAGTTCCCCTGTCTTCTGTCCTGCTTCTAGTGATTAGATAATTGAGCTGAGTTGAGTGAAATCTTCAGGGACAGATGTGCGTGTGTGTGCAGGTGTCTTCTGCTTTTCTGCCCATATTGTACTGTACATTGCAGTTAAACATGCTCTCCCGGAGCTACAGAAACGTCCTTCCTCTGTCTTTTGCGAGTGAGTAAATACATGAGCATTAGCTCAAGAGTCAATAAAGGACAAAAGGATTTAAAATCATGCAGCTTCTGTGACTTTGAAGCCAAGCAGAGCATCCTCTCTGCAAGCCGTCCCACACAGTTAACAGCTGATCTCCATTAGGTCTATAAAGAGGCAAAAGACACTACTGTGTGAAAAATGGGTCAGTTGCATTATAATTCGCAGACATCTCATGCTGGATGTGAGCTGAGGTGATAAAAGCACTGAATGTGTGATTATATAACTAGAGGTTTGGCTTTAGGGTAATCTCCAGTTGCCTCACTGTTGACCAGTCAGCTGGGACTGTACACGCTATCGTGCAGGAAAACTATATCAGCTTACATAATTTTAATATCTTGAGATGTTACTTTTTCTCAGCAGGTAGAAAATAGACTTCATTAACAGTCTTTTTAAATTTTTTTTGAGGAAACAAAGAGTGAAACAAAGCTCTTCACTGTACATCACATGAGGATGAAAATAGCACTCGAGCATCACTTCTCTGGTGTCTCATTGGTCCCTCTGTGCTGCTATGTGTGTCAGCCTCCTCCTGTGTGTGGCTGCCGGGCTCCACCGTACTGTGCATGTGTCAGACTGGAGTGCCTCCAGCTCCAGTCTGGACGATGATCAGCTGGGCACGACAGAGTCCGCCAGGGAACCAAAGCCAACAGCCAATAAACACCTCCGTATCCGCACGCTGACCTGCTGAGCTGCAGAGTGTTAATTGTGCTGTGGGTCATTAGGCTCAACACAGGCATATTTCAGACCTGGCCTCTTTGCAGACTTTAACCTTCTGCTGGGCACCCTGGGTAATACTGTACGTGGGCGCCAGCATCAAACCGACTGGTGCGAGCCGCCAAGTTAAAATTATCACTTTTTTCATAAATAATGATGAGGGAAACTGACCTAGTGGCCGTGTTACCAGATATATACTGCATGAACTTCTGTAGTAAGTTTGTTTTTCTTTTCATTTTGTTCTGGCTGCTTTAGTCTCAAACAGCTGTCAACAACAAAAAAGTTGAGGTATTCTTTTAATTTAACTTCGAGGGTACAACTCAGACATGCTGAAAATTTATTTTAGAGACCAAAAAACCTTCATCACCATCTGTAAAATATAGAGGATTGGAAAAGTGAAATGTTTTTGTCAGCCAAAGAGTTTATAAAGACACGAAAGAACTGTCCAAAATTTCTAAAACTTCACCCTGAAATGGAACAATTCAAAATCAGAAAATATTTCCCACTAGAAATGTGTGAGCCCTTTGAGCCAGCAGCTTTGGACCAAAATCACTCTACAATCATTTATCAGCTTTTCAAAACCTGTCTTTAGAAATTCACCACTCAGTTTTTCAGAAACCTCAATCATCAGTGGTCAGAAGTGACAGATCGAAGGCCGAAAGAAACATAGATTTGTTTTCAGAATTACAATATCTGCATCTTTAAAAAACAGCATAAGTGATTTAAGGCTTTAGCTTTTAAAGAAGTTCAACCAGTTGTAGTGCAACGTACTGAAGTGTGAAGGAGTTTGTTTTACTCCAGACTAACTCTGTGGAGCTAAATGGGATTTGGTAAGTGCATCAAAAACTTACATTTGAAAAGCTGAACAGAGGTCCTCCAAAAAACAGAAATGAAAACACATTTGTGGGAACATTTCAACACCTTTCTGACAGGTCTGACGAGAGGTTCAGTATTGAATCTGCGTATTGTACATGACATCTGTGTGAATTTAGTTTGCAGGAATTCTCTCAAAACTCTGTCTTCCTCATTAATCAGCTTCAGTGCAGACATTTGCTTGTGTTTTTGCTGTTGTTGTTTCCAATTAACACTTAAACTCTTTCTTCCCTCTGTTACTCTGATGCTCATTTTGTGCTCAGTAAATTCAGCAGCAGGATCACACAACACACTTAGTCATGAGCGCAATTATGTTCTCACTAAATCCTGCGTCCTGATCCAGACATACATAAAACACTTCAACACCTGCAACTACAGTAGGAGGTTGCTCTAAAGAGGAGATGATAAATCATTCATTTTTTACAATTAGGCAGTCTTCAAAGTGATGCAGTTTTATCATCACCAAACCTCCTAATTTGTAGTCTTAACTGTCCCAACACATTTTCCATGCAGTCACAAGTCTTAACAGAATACAGTAGGATTCCCCTTTTTAAAAAATGTGGGTAGAGGCTTAAAAGAAAAAGTGATTAAGGTCCATTTTATGACCCTTTTACCTTGTGGAGAACCCACCTTTGAAAGCCATCACAGTGATTTACGAGCCTCCTCAGGTCAATGGGCAGCTTCATTTAAGATGCTCAGTGAGGCAGATGGAGAGAGAGTACAGTAAGACTTCAGGGAGAGCAGGAATCATCCGCTCTGCTCGCTTGATGTGTCTGTCTGGGGCCGGGGCAGATAATACTTAATGCGATGTGTTTGATGGGTGGTGGTGCCCGCTGGCCATTTACTTTTTCCAGTTTTTGGGAACAACAGCTTGGTGCCCCGTCACAGCCTTTTTTTGCTAATGTTTATTTGCTGAGTGGGGCTAAAGGGATGCAGGGGAAAAGTAAAGTAAGAGACAGATAAAGGCCTGAAGCTTTAGACCTATTTCATCCAATATCTCCACCTCTCTGGGGCTTCTCTCTGTAATGGGCTCCTTGTGGTGAGTGTGGAGATGCACTCTCTTGTTTAATGCAGTGATACTGACACTGATAAACTTTCTTTTAAGGGGGATTTTATAATGTATTAAAGCAGTAAGCTCCAAGAGGCCTTCCTTTATGGTGATTTTAGAACAGCTGAGGGGTGTGTACACAGATGTAGTGGAAAACATGCTTACAGATCAGCTGATTATCAACATTTATCTAGATCTCACCATTCATTGTGCAGCTGGTGAAGTAGTATTTAGTTATGTTAACTGTCCTCTTTGTTGGTACGTGGCTGTTTGACTCTGGACAGTTGCATTTTAATTGCACAGTGCCAGAAGCAAGGACATCGCTGTAGCATCTTCTCTCATTGTGTTTGCTGGTAACATTGCAGGGACGATTCACATTAATGCGCCATCACTGACGTGATTTTACATTGTTAACTTACCATAGATTGCTGGCGTAGTTTGTCCACTTTGGATGGAGATGAAAAGGCTGGTGGTTCCCTGGCTGCTTAAACATAAATTCCCATAGGCTTTCTTTGTTCCCTTTTCTTTTTTTGTTCATTCATTGAATGAATGCAGTAATGGTGCAGTAATACTGATGTAATATGGTCACAGATGTGTGTGTGTATGGATTATGGGGTATTCCAGCTGTCCAAAAAAAGTGAATAAAGTAATGCTTATTCACAGACATAATTCATTAAGAGGTGTAGTGTATGTAATGGACTACTTGTAGAAGGCATAGAGGAGAAAGGCTTGTTTTAGTTCAAAACTGGTCCTGCTCTGTGCCCACATTTTTAAGGAGCCTTTAATAACAACATTTCCTGCAGCCTTCAAGTTAATAGGCAGTGGAGCACAGACTAAGGCTTCTGTGTGTGTCCAGCGTGGACTGCTCTGATCCTCAGGCACTGAAATCCAGTAAGCTACCTTCACAGCCCAGTACTAGAAAAGAAAAGATCACTGAACTGAACATTTAGCAGTTAATAGAATCTCTGTCACCATCTGTATTGTCACACAGACACATTTTAAGTTCTGCTGTGTCTTCTAAGAAATAACATCAGGAGAATAAATTGTTCAACTGAAGCGGCTACGGCATGTTTAACGTGTTGAAATTCAGTTTATGTCCAAGAAGAAATTCCACTTGACATTTCCATTCATGGTTTGAACCTCTCAGGTGACTGTCAGTAAATGACAGATCAGCAATGTCAAAAGACAGCGTCTACGTCTCTTTGTTGTCTGAGAGACACTGAGGAGGCTTGTTGTCGAGTGCCACTCCCACATCCTCTGCTCCCACTGTGGCACGAGCCTTTTAACCTTCAATTCTTCCACACTAAACAGTATTTCCATCAGACAGTGCAGAGTACCCTGGTGGTTTGCACTGATGTCGCAATCAATCTCCTTCTGCCAGCCAACAGGGACCTTTCACAGAGTAGAACGCCAAAATCAAACAGTGAGCAGCTAGCTTGAATCCCATCATGCTGAGAGTCTCGCTCAGTTTGAATATCACATTTGGTATTATTCACTATTCACAGATATGTGTTATGTTTAATCCCAAATGGGACATGGGGAAAACATACCAGAGTACCAGAAAGTTTAGAAAAGCACACACAAATATTGTTGTGGTCTTTTGAAAATACTTCACTAATTTATGTTTCTAGACATTTCTTGGTGAATGTTTTTTAAAGTCTTTATAAAGCCAAAAAGCTGTTGAATAAACTAAAAAAACATGATGGTTTAGCTAAAATTAGAATTGTAGGGTCATTTATATGCTACATTTTAAAAGATTTAGTGCATTATAAGGCAGATAAAACAAATAATTGATGAGATATGCATAATTAAAAAACAAACAACAAATTTAAAATAAGAGCTATAAATAGCAAAATCAAAGTGGAGACTAAATCAGTGTTGAGCGTTGAGGTTTATTGTTTTCCCTACTGTTGTACTATGTACTGTATCTATGATGTAATATTCTAAACTCTTTGTTCATTTACTAGCTTTTTCTGGAGCTTTTGACTGAATCTCATAACCTTCTTCAACAAATAGACCTTGCTCAGTTGCCGTCATGTGTGAGACTTTGGTGTAACTGGACAAGAATGTCGATGTTGGGCGATTCTATTGTTCTGCTTGGTGTAGGATTTGAATGGCCCTCTTGAATCTTCAGTCAGGGCCGTCCCCTGACTCTTGTTTGTTCCCAGTCGATGCTGTGACTGGTTTTGGTCTGGTCCTAGTCACAACTTACTGTGATAACGCACTTTCAGTCAAATCTATACTGACTTGATATTTGTGCTGATTCAAAGAAGCTACAGCAGGTGCAGTTATACTGGGATTTTCTTGTGTTACTTTTCAAATTTACCTCCGCATTTATTCTTTTTTCTTACTTTTCTTCCCATTTACCCATCAGCATTTTGCTAGGCTTTAAAATACTGTCTTGCGAAACAGTTTGTGTGACATTCTGTGTCACCTCATCCTAACCATTTCCAGCAAAGATAAATAAATTCTTGGTTATGGTGGTCTATAAGGAGAACGTTTCAGGTCACTGCTCCCTAGCAGAGTATGTTATAGCTGCACATTCCTGTTTGAGGTTTGGGCTCGATGCCCGACAGGATGGACTCCGAGTTCAGCCAGTTCATGCCATGTGTCCCCTCCCTGTGAATCTCCTCACCTGCCAACCAGCTCCTCATTCCTCAGGTTCCACCGAGGTCAGTCCCTGGATCCGATGGAGGTCTTACTCCACTGAGTCAATAAAAGCGTCCTGTGGGTGAGAGGAATGTGGAGCATACATATTCAGATTCAAATGTGGCTTATGACCTTTTGTTCTGCATCCACAGTGAGGAGGGAGTCCAGCTTTCAAATTTTCACCTGCTGAAGTGTCCTTTTACCCTTACCTTTGACCAAATCTGCTGACTTTGAACATGTGTCACAGTTTTTGCAGCCCGCCCACTTGGTTCTATTTGCGGTTTTGTGTTTTAACTTCCGGTTGCTATCGCATGGCCACTGGTAATACACAATATAAATAACAGTTGTGGTCTATACAGTTGTATAGATTGTGTGAATCACACAATCTATACATATAGATTGTTCACACAATCTATACATGTCTCAGTCTTGACAACACCACATTCACCACTGATATTAGATTAAAAATAGAACCTTCAGTACAACGTTCTGTGTTAATGGAGAGCTGAACTTTGGGGTTTGTTCCACAATTAGAAAACCTCATTCACACTGACATTTGTAACTATGCTAATGACAGCAATCCAGCAGTAGAACAGTATGTTGTGTGGCTCACTTCATGTTTTAAGATTGTAGCTTTTGCTTTTTGCTATTTTATTATTATTATTCAAGAAACATCAATAAGACTTAGATGTTAGCCAGGTAAATGTCACAGCTCGACAGAGGAGGCTGTTATGATATTAGAAGATAGCATTGATGAGTTTTATGGATAGGGAATGAAGTTATCATAATCTTAGTGCCTTTACTGATACCTATAGCAGCTGCTGTAGTGAATGTGGATTTGTCTCAGAGTATTGAAAGTAAACCTCGGGAACAGGCTTCATTTTTCATCAAAGACTGATGAAAGACATGCTGAATGAGTGATGAGCAAAGGTTTCAATCAGATATGTGAGAATTTGCACAGGAACATCTAGCTCTCCCATTACACCTGCAACCACTTAACAGATAGTAGTAAATAAAAAACATATGTTCAGAAATTCTTGAAACCGTACATAACAAGCACAAGTTAAAAAATTACCCCCCACCCACCACCACCACCAAGAAAAGAAACTTAAGTCTGTGTTAATGAGGAGGGCTATGGATTCATTAGCTATGGCTATTAGTTAGCTAATTAAAAAGTCTAATTCAGCAAATGTTAAGGCATTAATGTTTGCTTCATCTGAATGCACAGGGACCAAATCAAGTGTTTACACTGAGATGATGTTAGATAGCAGGACAGACATTAACCAAATCTTTTCAGTTCAATTTTGACCTAATTAAGTTCATTTAAAACTGAAAGAAAATACTAGTCTGCCAGAGGGAACTGTGGTAACTGGCATCTCAAATGTTGTAGCATCAGTTGGTCCGATTTTGTTTTTAAAACAAAGGGTTAAAGAACCCGGAGAACCTGAGGCAGACACAGCTTGATCCATGACCCACACTTCCCCTTTTAATCTTAATGTTTCCCCTTAATTGCATCGAGGAACATACAGAAACTCTGTGGAAGCTGGCCAGATGTGTGTTGGATGTTTGGACCACCACGGTTCAGGCCGGTGACACCAGGAGGAGGTGCAGCACTTTGGCCAATTATCCCAGCAGGAAATGAAGGGCTCCTATTATTAGTCTAATGTAGCAGAATACTTGTTACAAGCTCAACAGCATTTTTTCACATCACCACTACACCATGAACTACTATTATTCAGTCCAATCACACAGAGTCTAAGTAAGTTATTTTCTGCTTTACTTGATTGTTGGGAGTCTAAATTTAAACTGAGACCAGACATGGCTGAGAAATGTGTGACTCATTTGAACAAACTTTAAACAAACTGAAGGGTTTTCAAAGTTTCTGTTAGTTTTCATCCATTTGAAGACATTTTTAACGCTTGCTTGACATAGTTGTGATGAAGGTTTTAGTGTCCGTCAGAGATACAGTATGTTATCAATGTGTGGGACCTAGTGGTGCTTTTTTAAAGGGACATTTCACTTCATTCTACACCTGAAGATCAGTTTATTTACGTTGTCTTCTGTGGCTCCAGAGGAGTTTTCATGAGTTTAAAAGATATGTACATTTATTAGACAGAGAAGGTCTTATGAAAGATGCTGACAAATTGCATTATGGGAAATGCAGGATCCGGTGTTCCTGAAACTTGACTCATATTAGGGAATATTAAAAGTCAGGATATCTTAGCTTCTGATCATTTTTTTAAACTGTACTTGCTTTAATCTGTTTCTTGCAAGTCATCCAACTTCAATACTAAATCACTGAATTGACCATTTAAATACTGAACCGACTGCTCTGAAACTTTTATTAATGTTACAAGCTACAAAATTCACATTATCCGATAATTATTCTCTGAATCCTCCTTTGTTTTTATTAAAGTCTTGTGATTGCAGAATGGTTCAGCAGCTGACTTTCTAATCAGACCATCAGGGGTGTTCTTGAATGCATCACCATGGAGAAATTACAAAATGCTGTAGCCTTCATTGTGATTGCATTACCCGAGCCACTATAATGTAACTCTGACAGAAGCACTCACTATGATGTGCCATGTTTTGAGTCAGTAATTTTCAAAGCATGCTCAAATAGGAGACCAATCAAGCTGTAAATCTATAGTATACTTTGGTTTTCATGTCAACAATGTAACTGCTAAATGAATGCTGATAAATGGGATACAACAAGAAAGAAATAAAGGCAAAACATTTATTTAAATAAGCCTTGATCTGTGTCTTTCTGCCAGTCAAGGGACAAGATACCAACACACATTTGCAGCCATCTGCAAATCCAGCCCGTACCACCAGCCACATGTAGACATCTCAGGGCTCCTCTGATAATAGGAGTTAATAGGCACAACAACCTAATTACACTTCATAATGGAGATGACTAGCATGTCTCAATAACACAGAGGGGGGTCTTCCATGAACAATGGGGTCCATCGCCAGCGGGGTGGAGACCTCCTGACTGTGACCCTGACACATTCACCCACATCAAATAACTGCAGACAAACACACAGCCGTTGCTATACAGAGGGAAGCTTTTAGTGTTTTTTTTTTTTTTAACCATCGACAGGCCCGTCCATGTGATAGTTAGTCTTTATTGACACTGAGAAAAGACTGGAGGCCACGGGGTATTTTTTTGTATAAACCAGGCACAGGTCAAACAAAAGATGTGCACACTGTAATGACTGCTCCCAGTAAATCTAATTTAACAGAGCAAAATACTGAGCTAACAGATCATCAAGAATTATGAATTACCACAGAGCGAAATAAGCAACGCAGTACATCCTCACTGATTGTGCTCTGCACGATTAAGAATCAGGACAGAAAAATATCACAAGAACACAGAATAACACTGAGTCTGCAACATCACAATAATTCAGTGAAATACATTACAATACGCACATTACATGAATTTAAGAAGGAAACCATGATCACACAATAATAAAAAAGATGATATCTCTGGTTCTGCTGCCTCGATTTTGATCCTTTTTTAAAAAATCTATCCATCGTGGGTCTATCTATATTGTAGTGCAATTCTTTTCTCTGTCTTAAAGCTTCATAATTGTAGATAATTTGCAACATACCATAAACTAATAACCCTCCATTTTCCGTGAGCATGCTGGGCCAACAATGACTCTTTAAGATCTTCTGCACAAATGGTAGCTGGTGATCCTAACCTGTTGTCGTGCACTCTGGCCACTCTGCCTTCAGGCCATGGCTAACAATGTGCTGTTTCATGTCAGGAACAAAAGAACCAAACTAAATCCTCCTCATATGTTCAGGTTGTGGGAATTCCAAGCCCTTAACCTGGTCATTAAAGCTGTCTTGTAATGAAACTCTAGCCTCACCTTGACTCAGAGATAGTCCCAGTAAAAAAAAAAAAAGGCTCATGCCGGATGTGCTTAGAAATAGTTTGAGAGTATGCACATGCATGCATGCAGTATTTTTATCTCAGGTGGAAATGTTTCAGGTTCACATTCTTGGAGTGCAGCATGTTTACCAAAGACAGACATGACGTCCATGCATCTGTCAGTCATGTCTGCTTAGGGGAGTGTGTGTCTCTTTTCCCTGCAGCTACTTCTTGTTCAGGGTACTTGGCTTTCATGCTGCTTTTTCTCTCAGCTACTGTGTGTGTACTGAACATTTCCTAACTAGCTGATTTATTGGGCTACACAAACATCATACAAACCCAAACCTCATGTTGGCTAACCCTCTTTTTTTTCCTTAGGGGCTACTCTTTTCCGGCCTCTCATGCCCCTTATAGAAAAATGCAGAAGGTTGTGGGGTCAGCAAATTCATTGCAACGAAGGTGCTACAAGAGAGAGCGACTTGTTTGATCTCAGTAAGGTGCCTGTCTCCAATAAATTAACTAGCAATCGAGGCTATTTAGTTTGGTTGGGGGCCATTTGTGCAGGCATCATTAACTGGCCAAATTCAGGTATTTATGGGAAAACGTGTGCTTTGTCCTTATTGAAGCTCTTTGTAGAAGCTAAACGTGCAGTGCAGGGGTCCTGCTTAAAATTGCTGTGACTCAGTACCCGAATGATGAACTTTCAGGGTAAAAGTATAATAACTTTTTTAATGAACACATTGCAGAGGTGGTGTTTTTTCCACTTCAAAAGCCCCTTGTCTCTCATATAAATGAAAGGCACTTATTGCAAACAGAAGCCTCTGCATTATGGTTGTCTCAATACATCATTCACTTTGCAGTTGATAAAGGCCTTGAGTTGAACTGCTATGTCATCATTCAGTCCAGATGCTTGCAGTGATCTTTATATTTCTTTTCTGAAAACCAAACCAATCCTTATGGAAAATGGTTTATAAGAAAGCAAGCTGCACCTTCTACACCTCCAGATTTTAAAAGCCCGGTGCTCTATGCAAACACCCACCACAGACCCACCACTTCCCTGTTATGCTGAACCTGAGACGATGCTTCCTCTCCTCTGCTGCTTCAGTAATGATCAGAATGGGAGGCTTCGACACCCTCTTCTCTTGCTTCTTAGTTTCAGGATGGGGCGAGCCAGGCCAGCCTTCTTCTTCTGCCGTCAATGGATTTCACATGGCTTCCTCTGCAAGCTGCCGTGAAGTCATCCGCCAACACTCCATTACAGGTGGTCAAAACGTCTCGTCTGTTCGCCCACGTCACAGCAGCTGCGTGCAGGCTTTTAGCTTTTCTGTGAGCTCAAGCAGAGGAGGTTTCCATGAGGAGGATGGGTCGCCTGTGAAGTATCATCATCTGGCCAGACTTCCTTCCTGGTTAACCATGTGTTTTAACAGAGAATATGAGAAAATCCTGATGTCGTGTGGGCAGAATTATCTGTTTCATGCTTTTTTCCCCTTGAAAATATGTTTTATGTCTTTACTTGTTCTTGATTAAATGCAAGGACAAGTTTGGTTCAAACGGTTCTAACAATTTTAATTTACTATTCAGTCTGCTGGCCCTGCATTTAAACACATTTTTAGAGTCGCTGTCTTGTCTAGATATCTTGGCTATTGTTGGCTTTGTATGATTAGTTGACTGTTCATCTTATTTTTGGAAAATCTCTTGTCTTGTTTTTAATGATTTTTGTCTGAATTATTGTTGTTTTCTTACTCTTTATCCCAGGGTACCTTACATCATATTAATCCACTGTATGTAACTGTACCTTCCATGGTAAGCCACTGTTTCTAGTGTTAGCTAACTGCTAACACTTGCCTACTGGGAACATGCTTGTGCTAGTTAGTCACATTGAGCTCTCAGAGCTTCTCTATATTGTGTCTTTACTAGGATGTTTTTATTTCCTCATTATTTCCTTCTATTTAGTCACTTAAGAGTAAAAATAATATAAATAAATATATAATAAATAAATGCTCACTGAGAACATGAGCTTGCTAAAACAGTAAGTTAGAAAGTTTGTTACTGTAGCTTGGTTGTTAACAGGACAAAATGTTTGAATAGTTTTATTCAAAAGATGTAGTTGCACCATTGACTCTGGTGTCATAATTTTCTGCAGACTCTTTAATGGGGCAATTTATACTCAGATGCATGGTCAAATAATAATTCTTAAGTCAGCACCATGAAGATGGCTAACTGGCGTGTCAAAACAAAAATCATCAAAGTTGAAAATTGCATGGATTTTCCTCACTCTTGTGAGTGAATCCACTAATTGCGTTGGTTCCACTGAAATGAAATACATTTATTCATAATTTGCTGTTTTAATTGCTGTTGAGCATTTAATTATGATACTCAGTTATCAAAATATGTTGTATAAATTCAATAGACACGGTCTGGCAGTCTGCACTGTGAGTTACAGCTTCTGTATGCCCTAGTGATCTGCATAGGAAGAGGCTGCCTGTTGAGCATACCAGCTTCATTCACAACTCGAGCCCCGTGACCCCAGTGGATGTTTGTCTTTCATCCATCAAATGCCATATTTTCACAGCACTGGTTGCGGCTGCTTGTCCTTTTCTGCCTAACCGTCTCTTCTGCTCAGTGAGACCTGCTGTTGTTGTGGTGGCCGCGCAGATGATTTACAGTGGTGAGGAAAGAGTCCGACTTAAATGGGACACCACGGGGGCTGACACGTTTTTGAGGGGAAATAGTATGTGTGGCTGACGGGTGTATATGAGAGCGAGGGGATGGGACTTCTGATGAACATACATGAGTCATATCCATAAATACCCATAAACACTTGAGTGTGTGTGCTACCGTATATCTGAAACCAGGTGTAAGATGTCTGCTTGTAGGCGGCACAAGTTTATCCCTGTATGTTTGTCACTCTCTCTGTGTGTGTGTGTGTGTGTGGTGTGTGTGTGTGTGAGAGAGAGAGAGAGAGAGGAGAGAGAGAGAGAGAGAGTGATATGTACTGTAACACAAGCCAGCAGTGCGTCTCCAGATACACTCTCTAAAAATGGGGGAGAAGTTAGCGACATACAGTTTCTTGGAAACAGGAGTTGCTGTGCAGTGTACTTTGCTAAGTTAGGACACATCTGTCTGTGTTCACACACACACGCACACACATAGACACAGCTGAGATTTATGAAGCTGTTTTCGTGGAATCTGAAGCTGGCTCAACGATTCCTCACACAACTCACATTGCAAGTTTAAAAAGTCACAAAAGTGGGGGCACCCCCATAGCCGAATGGTTGGGGCACGTACCACATGGCTTAAGTGCCCTGAGCAGCTGGTTCCCGGATCGACTCCCGGTTCGGCCAGGACCTTTACTGCGTGTCATTCCCCTGCTCTCTCTCCCTGTTTCCTTTCTCATCTCCACTGTACTATCAAAATAAAGGTTAACCCCCCCCACCCCCCAAAAAAAAAATAAATAATAATTAAAAAAAAAAGACACAAAAGTGCCAAGGGGCCAAGACTCAATTTGTGTCATATGTTAGGCCTAGGTTAAGTAGAGTTAAAGGTCATTAAAGGGTAAGCAGAGCAGTACACGTGTATTAAAGCGTAAAACAACATGAGAAATTATCCATAACTCCTCTTTAATACCTATAAACATCTTAATGATTTTAATTACAGATGAACAATAAGCTTAATATGTTTGGAAATCAAAAACTGTATTGTAATACAACATTCAACTTTTCGGCTACTGTATCAACACAAACCCAAATATGGAGAACTGTTTGGTTACCATAACACATGATTGGTGTCTTAACAGACAGGTCAAGCACAATTGGTCATCCGTATGCTGATGTAGGTAATATTATACAACACAAGTTTCCTGCAGCATGTGTCACATGTAGATGGACTTTCAGTTGAGTATGAGCAGGGCACTGTCCCTGATAAATATAGGAGTTCAAGGAACACATCCAAATGGGCAGCTGCACTTTTCTTGGCACTGATGGTAATTGTATACGACTGGGAGTTTGCTGGAGTGACACATATCATAAGAAACATGACATATATGCAGCATTCATCAGGATTTGAGTTTCTGTGGGCAGATTTATGCCATAAGGTCAGAAATATTTTGAATTTATGTCTGTCCAACTCAGATTTTGGTCTTGAACTTCACACCAGGGGTTGGTACATTGGCTAAGAGGGGGTCAGGGTGAGGTGCTGGGGCTATGGTAGAGAGTGGACGACGGTGGGGGAGTGATGGTCACAGTATGTCCTGTCCTGGCCCCTCTCCTGCAGCGAGGGTCTGCTTGCTGACAGGGGAATGACATCACCAGGGGGGCCCTTTGTCCCCCTTTTTGGGAGCGTTGAAATTTTGCACACAAAGGCTGCGCGGCGCTCCTATCTCCAGATCTGAGTGGACGCAGCACTTTTGAAAATCCCTAACAAGATTAAACCATAGTGCAATCAGCTGTCAGTCCACACACACTAGCTGCTTCTCAGAACTCACATAGGATCTAAGCCCTGCTGTTCAAACTGAACACGCAAGGGCCATATCCAAAACTATGGGAAACAGTTAGAGAGCAGTGACTGGTTTAAACCTTTCAGGCTGCCCAGCAAACTGTGGGACAAATATGCCTTAATTTAATTTTAATTTAATTCTACTACTAGTATTCATAGTATTTTGAGATTATTAATGAATTAATCCACACTTTAACACATTTAAATATGCTGTGGTATTTTGATCTCACTAAATCACATAATTTTTGCTAAAATCAAAAGCTGCTAAAATAGTTACTGTTAGCATGAGTTTAACTGGGTTTTTTTTTTCTCCAATGTGATTGATTATGGACTACCTAAAATGCAGAATAACAAACTTAATGACCAAGATTTATATCATCTATTAAAGATAGCTTTTTCACACCAAATCAGATGAATTCCTTTAGTGTCAAAAGCTGAGATGGCAGTTCACTGCTACTGCCAGTTAGCTAACTAGCTAGGAGTTTGGTTGCCTTTTCTCCCTCATGACTGAAGCTACCGCCTAATTATCTGTGTGAAATAACAAAATCAATTGCCAAAGTGTTGATTCATAAAAGTAGAATGACAGATTAGTTACAGCTAAATGAAAAATCAGGAGGTAAATTTGGTAAGACATCTAGCTGTCACTTGATAACTTTCCTGCTTTAGCTATCTTGTTGTCAGCCTCAGATTTACAGATATACTTCGCGACCTCTAGGTGCATATCTGTGCAGTTACGTCACTGTGCCCCTGAGAGCTGCTGACTGCACTTAAATTAAGGCCATACAAGTGGAATCCTTCATCCTCTTTAATTTCAAAGAAATGTCTTTCCTGTGCTTGTACACTTAACCCTTGTGCTAATCTTCAGAAACAGATGAGTAGCTGTTGTTGCTGCTGTTGTCCAGATGTGGACCTACAGTATCTCGACATTTTCTCAGAATACAATATAACTCAAAAAAACAGCACACATGATGTGAATAAATTCCAGCGTTCTGAGGAGTTTGCTCTCTGTGTAACACCATATGTCAGGATTTCACAGTTTGTGTCGGATTTAGTTCTTGTGCGGTTGCCATGCTAGCCTCTCTCTGGAATAACATGTTGTCATTTTGTCAGGATGCAAACAGCTAATAACTGCGAGGGTCGTCCTCTATGATACGGCTCATGCTGTCTCGTCACATGAACTTCAATTGTACAGGCCTTGACTTTTCAGTAAGCCCAGTGTCAAGAGTATGTGCGGTTCAACTTTCAACAACAGACCTAAATATAGAAACAGGACAATGTAAACCTCTTGGTGTCTGGCCAGGGATGTAAAGCAAAAAACAACAGTATGTGATTCATCTGGTTGCCATGACAACCCATCATTATCTACCTATACTATTTCTTTGTTTATTATGACTTGTCTTATGTCCAATAGCAGCTGATAAAAAACACTCTTATCAACTTGATGTGGATTTAAACATAAAATATGTAAAAATTAGCTTTTTGTTTCACACTTAAAATCCAGTTTTTTACACTCAACAATATAATACTTGAACCCTCGCAGTCTAAAACCTCCTCAGAGCTGGTTTTGATTGAAAGCGTCTTCCTCAAAAGTTTTTTTAAACAAGTGCCCACAACAATCTTTGTCAACGACAAGCTGATTGCCTCAATTGCTATTCAATTCACATTTGTTTCCAGACGATTTGCTATGTGTTTGTGTGCTCTGACCGTAAACACTGAACATCTGATGACGCACATGCATATATAGTAGAATGAAAATAATTTGAATAGATATCAGGACATACTGGAGGTGGTAATAACATGAGTTCTGAGACAATTGAGATGATTTTCTTTAAGGATGTCGAGAAGATGTTTGAGGTGATTTAGTATGAAATAAATTCTAATGAACATGTTGGTGGACTTCATTGGAGACAGTATATGCTGTGTACATGTGTAGCTGTATATTATAGGCATGTAATCTTTATATAAATATCTAATTAAACATGCTCCATCCTAATTAAATGATCAGTTAAATGAGTTAAAATTAGAACAGTAAGTTTCTATTAATGGGGATTCTCCTCTAATTACAGACCTGAGACATTTAAAAGGAGATGAGTTGACATGAAGACCCTAATGAGGCCGCCAAAACAATGAGAACACAAATAGGTCAGGTTTCCTTAATGAAGACAAAGGCTGCCTTTATTAGTGAGGGCATTTTCATTGTTAACAAAAAGGGTGCCACTGGACACTGACTTAACTTGTACATATTCAAGTCATAGGCAGTATGAGGCCAGAGTGTTTCAGATAATTGCTGAACATTAGCGGTTGGGGAATCAACACCAAATTGAAATAAACACTACTCTGTGCACTGTTAGCATGTGGAAAGCTGAGGAAAACTCACTGCTGTGTGAAGAAAAGCTTCCTGCTCCAGAGTCTCTAGTCAAGGGTTTAACCTCTGTCGTCTGGAGGTTAACACCACAGACAACTGCAGGATCTAATCTGGGTCTTTGCATAATTTGAAAGCAAATGAATGTGGAACAATTTAGGAATAATGTGCAGTTAAGTTCTTCTTTCGTTTATGTTTTTTGATTGGTCCTGTATGATTAAAAACTGTGTTGCTCAATGTTTAGTGCTCTGAACTTCAAAAGAAGTCTTTTCTTTTGAAATTCATCTTTCTCTTTTAAAATACTGATTAAAAATTTACAAGTGGCATCCAAGTCATAACCTCACCCGTGTCATCGATGTCACACTAAACATTTAAGTGGCAACAAAACCAATGAATGGACATCCGTCAAATCACTGCAAACAAGTCTTTGAGATATCAAAAGCCTATCAAAGTATGGATGACCTCTCCACCCTGCTGACCCTGACGCAGCCGTCTATAGATTCAGCCTGGCGGGTCAGACTGGTGTCAAGCCCTGCAGTTCAAAGGTGAGAATAAGACCAGTGCCATCCTGGAAATTAGACCAAACTAATTGTCCATCAGTCCACTTTAATTACAGCTGAGTCAAAAGAAAGTCTAGTTCACCCGTTCCAGGGCCATGACACCAGCCATGAGCAGGGGAGGAGGGGGGTTGGGGTTATTACGGATGGAAAATTAAATTATGCATGCTGCAGTGCACTGAACACAAAAGCAAATTCCCAATTTAATTAACAAACAAAGACCCTTAAATAAGAAACATGCACTGTAGTTGGGTTACAACAAATACAGAGCAATCTTTCAAAAACGTATTTTCCATGGCTATTTCTGTTTGTGTTACATGTGGCATTTCCACGAAGAACTAAAAAAAACCCTCAATTATTAATCCTGAAAATGGATAGAGTTTGTTCAGTGACACGCTTAGTTTAACATCAAGAAAAATGTTGAACTATTTCTTTAAATTTGTATTTAAGATACCATTTGTTCTTTTTAATACACTCACTCTAAATATATTCTTATTGCGTCTCTATGTTAGCGTCAGGTTGTAAATATTTTTTACCTGAACAAACCTCATCGTTATGTCAGTGAACGTAGCTTTACTTTAACTTCAGACATGTTTATCATTCATGCCTGTCCCAGAGGCGAAACCTGGCCCTTGTTAAAGTGCTCCTTGCCTAGGCTAAATCCCTGCGTCTATGTGGGAGCTGTGATGAGCATATTAACATTAGCATATTAGCATGCTTCCTGCTAGTTAACAGTCCGGGCGGTCCCCTCTGTTATTCCCTCTGCAGCCTGTTTAACTCGGTCAGCAGCAGGGATCTCCATCTGCAGACAGCTAGAGCTCCCTTGGTGAAAGGTTTAGTGCACTTGCTTTGATCAGATAAATCCTCATGCCAATGGATTCATCGTGCCTTCCACTGTCTCTGCAGCATTTTGAACTGATGCAGGAATACAGACACATTGGTATATACCCCTGTTTTTATTTAGAAATGCTGTGGCATCATAGCATCCCCTTATTTCTGTGCAGAAGGGGCAACAACATGTGAAGCATTTAACCTCAAAGATGCCGTAAGTGCACTTCAGTCTGTAGTGCCTTTTCTCTTGAAAGTGCCATCAGACGGAGGACCAGAAGAGTGTGCAGAAGTGGTTTGGACATGTATGGTGCTCGTGCTTGGTGGTTTTTGTTGACCTGATCTTTGCATAATTATGCTCTAAATGTGTTGTGCTGGTGGTCATTAAGCTGCATTCCTTATCTCTGCTCAAAGTTTGCTGCCCAAGATTTGAGCCACGTGCGGCGGCTCTGGAGAACTGCTATAGAATATCATCCTGCAAGCAATTCCTCACAGTGTGGAATGCCTATTTTTGGCTGGACCGGTGCATTTTTCTGCATGGAAAAAAAGTCAAACTCTCCTGACAGCACTGTTGAGCAGTCACAGCCAGCTGTGAAGTGTTGCTTTTAAGGACTCTTACTGTAAAACATGTGGCTGGCTTCCTTAGATCAAGCTATTTGTGGCTACACATTTGCAGTCTAGACATGCTTCTGTTTTCTAACATGAATCTGGAGTTATATCTGAATCTACATATAATATACACAGACTTTGTGAGTAAAAAAATGAATCTGGTGCTTTGTTAGGAAGATTAGGGAAAAACCCAGTATCAGCAAACTGAAATGTTTGGTGATAGGACCAATTTTGATTTTTAATTAATGGAGTAGTTTACTAGGGAAATGTGCTAATTGGCTTTCTTGCAACGTTAGATACAGACAGAAGATTGATACCACCCTCGTATCTGTCAGTTAAAATGAATTCAGAATCAAACTTCATTCCTTTACTTGCTAAGATTTGTCTCCAGCGGTGGAAAGCAACACTCTTCTGTTCTTCTATTGAAGTTAGCATGCTAACCAGCTAGCCTCATCATGACTTGTCTCATAATACCACTTTTGCCAGTTAGTCAGTCACTGTAGTGTCCAGTCTGCCCTCAGTCCAACATGAGAGGATGAGGAAGCAGTGCAGCCCAGAGGCTGTATTCTAACCTCTTGTAAACACAATGATGGCTGAAGCTCTTGGTAAATAAACACCTGCTAATGGTAATGTTAGCTATGCAGCAATGGCAAAAACGTGCGTATAGCACCTTTAATGGATAATAAATAAACGTACTGATCCTAGTTGGATCTGACAGGTATGATTAACCATCCTGCAACATCTCAAAATGATCAACAAGTCAAATAATATGCTATTATATATTTTAGGTTAAAGGATGTTAATCCAGTTGAGTTTTTATTGTGTAGTACTTGAATCATTAATCATTTTTAGATATTTATCACTCTGTTTTCCAGTAGCTAAGTGCCTTCTTGGGTTCCCAGGGTGTTCAACAGTTGTAAAACAGTCTCTGGGTGTGGGGGAAAAAAATCCAGGCAGGAAAAGTTTTATTTTTGACATCACAGCTGCAGAATCAGGTCCAAGTAAGGGATGAGGGAGGTGGAGGGAGGGATGTGAAGTGTTTCAGAAGGAAAATGAGTTTTCAATTCATTGTAGAGAAGCAGGGGGATTGGAAAAAACGTGTTCATTGCATAATAAAAACTCACAAACTTGAACTTTACTCAGACATATAAAGAGTACCTTTATCTTATACTTATGCAAAATGTCATAACACGTCATCACTTGAGTTTTGTTCCTGATTTTAGAATTTCGCTGCTGATTTTGCTTCTATTAAAAACATATGACTGTACTTAATGGCTAGCAATTGCATCTTAGAGATAATAAATCTGTCCATATAAGAGAGATTGTACATACACCCATGAGACAACTGGTGAGCAGTAAGTAGACTTAATGCAGAGGATAAACGAGCAACATATGTTGGTAATATAATCTTAATGTAGACACCTAAATAAATCTGCTTCAACAGGGATTAGGTTTAATTTATAGATGAAACTGCATGTTTGAGGTACTGCGAGGAAGATCTTCTGCTGTTTTGTCCTGTGCTGTACATGCAGCTCTACATGCAGTTTGTCCTTCATATTTGTGTTGACAGCGAGTAATGAATTAATCATCATTAAGATCACTGATCCCTTTTAGCCTTTAGAAAAGTTAGACAAAGTTGAATTGCTAATACTAATCAGAAGCACATCCATTATCTTGCTCACTTTGAAACCATGAACTGTATGACCACATCCTCTTGTACACTCAATGTAAAAGGGAAAGTCCATCAATCAAAGTGTCCTTTAGGGGAGCTATGAAAGGCTTGACGTTACGCAAACAGTAATCTGACTCGTCCTACCTCTAAAGGGGCCCTGGTGGTGTCACGTTGTCCCCTTGCGCTGAGGTTCACAGCGGGGGCCTATACAGGCCTGACCAGGATTCCTGCATCAATCTGGAATTGTCTCCTCGTTCGGAGAAGAGAGGCCTAATGGGAAAAAATGTACCACCTCATCACCACCTCCCAGGGCTGCCATAATGGAGCATCCATGGTCATTAATGGAGCGTACCTCCCACCTCAAGAGTCTCTATTCAGTCTCTGTCATCATTCACGGCCATCACTTCCTCAGAATTTAATGGCTTTGGAGGTCCCTTTTATCCCATTGTCTCTACGCCTCTGTGTCCCTTCCCTATTTAGGAGCCCAAACTAGAGGACGGGCCTGTTAGTTGGGCGTTGGGGCTGACCTCTGCACCCCTTCACCGGAGAATCCTTCAGCTTTGTTTTGGGCCTCTGTCCCCCTTGCCAAGGCAAATCAGACCCCAGGCGGGTCATGGAGAGAGGGAGCCACTGGGGGTCTCATTGTCTTCCCATTCACATCATAGACAAGTGGCCCAGAGTGGACATCAGACGCTCCCTATAGCCACACACACTGAAGGGACAATGTCCACACAAAGTGACAGCTCCTATTGGGAGAGGAATGCATGTGAATCAAGAAGGTTCAAAGAAACACGCCAGCAAACCAACGACATGGGAATATTTGATTGCCAAGCACTATTACTCCCTCTTCTATCTTCTGATGACATTCATGCAACAATGAGGAAGGAATGAGGATGATTTATTATAATGTAAGGCTCATCATATGGCTTAGTGAATGCATTAGGAAAGTATCCATATGAAGCTGTATGTTGAATTTTCCATGTTCTTTACTCAAAAACACTTGAGGAAATCAGTCAGTGATTCATCAGGACTGACCATTACAGGCTGATTCTGCTCTCTGTGCTTTAGGGGGCAGGAGAGAACCAGAGGAAAAGATTGGCTGGACCTCACAGGCAGGGGCCGAAGGGTCAGAGCGAGCCTGTGGCTGAGGGTAAGATTAGGAGGCAGCTGAGAGAGGGCATGCGGCCGTCCTCCAGTGCACTTTCCCGCCATGGCCCGAGGCCAGGAGCTGGGGATTAATAGAGACTAAAGAGACGGGCTGGCGTTGGCAAGTCACCGGCAATCATTTCCATGCATTTTCTACTCGTCTTTCTGATGACAATGTGCATTTGAATGCATGCAAATAAGGGTGCAGGGATTAATTTAGAGGACTGTGACGAAACTCATGCCTCGCTCATTTAATCACAGATTCATTCAATTACCCTCTTGGACACTTGGCAGGATTTGCACATTAGCAGATCCATATAAAATATGGGGTATGTTGTTTTTGTGTGCGCTCTAATTTATTGGATTTTCTCAGCTGGCTCTTTTCAGCGTGCGTCATAGCAGCATATTCTCCCCCCGATACTGTATGTTTTCTTTTCACTCGTTTTTTCATCTATTCTCAAGTGGTAGTGAGATTAGAGCACCAAAGCCCTCCTGTAGATCTATTGACCACCGATTCATCAGCTCATCACAGGACATATTGCTGTTTTGTTAGCCCTGTAAAAAGCAGCTTAAGAGGTTCATCTTTAGCGATACCTGCTGAGAGTTACAGCTGAACCTGAATAGCTGTCTCTAATAGTCTTTCCAGCATCTGGAAGAGATGCTTTCAATCTAAGTGTAATCACCTCTACAGACCAGGAAACTTGAAATCCATGTTTGAAGCCAGATAAGTGGGAATTGGGTCTTTTTCAAGCTGCTTCCTATTATCTGCTGTTTGCAGCTAAACAAGATGGAGACAGGTGATAAAGGAGGGGTTTAAGGGTTTAAAGCAGTCCTGCATGAATCATCCCACATTTGCTTTTTCTTAAAATTTCCTAATAGCATAAAAGATTGATTCATATTCAGAAGTGCTGATGCTTTAACATAGATGAGGCTCATCATCTTTAGTTATTTACTGACATAATATGACGCAAAGTTACCGTACAGGAACCAGATAATGTTGACCTTACAGCACCTTGGCTGATAATGACAGTGATGATAAGACTGCTGATTTTGGCAAATCAACAGACACCTAAACAACTAAAAGTTCAAACAGTCCTCTCATGTGGGAGCAACACACATCCTTTTGAATCATAGTTGAAGACGATAACAAGTGAATTGACCTCAGAGGGGAAGGTGAGAAAGTTTTTAAATGATTCACAGTGGAGGTAGAATAACACATTATTGGTAGAAGGTTAAGATATGTTCCCTAAAATTAGTACTTCTATTTATGCATTCTGATGTAACCTGGATTTTAATTTATCTTTGCGATCAGAAAGAGCTCTTTATTTCCCAAACTTAAGTTTTGTTTCCTGGTGCTGTTCCCTCATCTGCAATATTGCATTTTGATGAATTGGTGCAGCCATAAAATTGCACTGAATTTTAATACAACTCTAAATATAAATATGATAGCACTTAAGTGAATCAATGAAACAAGCAGAATTATACTTAATGTATGATGTTGTGAGGAACAAATAGATTATATTGGGAACAACAGGGTTTTCCCTTTCTATATTTTCCCTCACAGGTCTCTGTGGCTTAAAGAGGATCAATTGAACTCTGAGGTGTGTGTGTGTGTGTGTGTGTGAGTGTGAGCTCGCCCCCTCGCCTCTTCTCTGCTTTTCACTGTTGCCACGTCGACGTCATGGAATGTGTGATGTCATCGCTAGAGCACACACAGAACACATGCTCTCACCTGGTTTCCGCGGCAACCAAACCACAGCAGTTTCCTCCCTGCACATTTCGCAAGATGTGTTCAGTGAAAGGCCTCATGCGTACCTAGAAAACACAGGGGAATCAAGAAGAGTGGCGCACAGGTTACATGTGCCATCCGGGGCTGTGATGGACAACAATAGCTTTTCTTTTGGTTTCATCTTTTTTTTTTTTTTTTTTTTTGTCTCAAACCAACAAACCCATGTGTGCCTGTGTGACTCATAGCACCTAAAGTTTAATGTTCTGAGGTTTCATATTCAACACCTTTCACTAACAGCTTTTTAATACATCAAAAGCTCAATATGTGTTACATTTTTGGCTGCAGGCTGCACGCTTAAAGCTTGGGACAACAAACTGAAAAGTCTGAAAAGGCTTCATCTTTCAGCTGAGAGCAGATAGCGTGAAACATGTCACCTCAGTGGCTAATGGCTGCATATTAAATGCACCAATAACGGAATAAATTGCATCCGCATCCATGTCGTACACCAGTAGACCACCATTCTCTAGTCATGCTAAGGGTAGCCATTAACTCACATTCACTTAAAGGCAAATTGAATATGTGCGTTGCAAAAAATGTGTGTATGAAAGCAAAGAAAGCAAGCACTTTGAAACAGCTGAACGTGTATTTTGTACCCTGTAGGTTTAAATTTATCAAACAAATACGGCATCTGTGACAATATTCTTTCAACCACTTACAATAAATGAATTAAAGTACACATGAGGCCATAATCGACACAGTTTCCAGAGGTGCCGGAGCGGTTACCAAAATTTCATAGACTGGTATTACCACAGCACAAGCTGGAGTTTTTAGAGATCTTTAAGGAATTGTTTGAGCTTCATGTTTACCGTACAGATGTGAGAGTGGTATCAATCTCCTCATCTCTTGGCAAGAAAGAAAATAAGTGTTGTAATTAAATGTATCTTTAATTACCTTTTCCCAAAACCCCTGAGCTTAAATCTGAATTCATCTATAGGCAGGGGCTGAGTTGTGTGATGCAGGTGTTATGTGACTGTATAGAAGCCTTATTTTTCAGTGTGTGTCTGTCTTCATCAATCCTGTGCCTGCAGGCAGGATAAAGGCCTGCACAGACTTTGTGTTCTACAATTAGACAATCGCACAAAAGGCAATGTTCAACTGACTCTGGCTGACTCTCTCATACACATTGTGTACAGAAAGAGGTACTGTACAGTGTGTAACCACTTAACTGGCTCAGACTGACACACAGCTGGTAATGGCAGTTAATCATGAACCTTTTCTTTCTTTGGCGGTTGACACACCACACGGTCGGACTTCTATTAATACACACGCACATTTATCCAGGCACACTCGGCGCGCGCAGACACGGGCACGCACGCGCTCACTACACACGGCCTGCTCGGCGCGGCTCCAGGCCTTATGTGTAACTGGCGTGACTGGTTATCTCCATGGCAACGGGAATGTTGGCCCTGGCAAGTGCCAAGAGAGCAGCTGGTAGGTAGTGGCAGATTAGTCTCCAAACAGATTTACAGCCAGTCAAGTACTGTGTGCCCTTTAAACAGAGGAAGAAATTATAAAGAAGCCATTAGAGTGAAAGAAAACAAAGAAAGGATTGTAGTACAACTGAGTGAGTCCACTGACTGAGAGGAGGAGAAACCTTTTCCTAGTTGATCTGCCAGCTCGCTGGAGGTGTTGAGTGTGTGTGAAGAGCTTGTAGTGCGAACGTGAATGATCAAAAAAAAGCCCAGGCTTTCTGAGAAAATACTACCATTCACTTTGCTTGGTCTCCCGCTGTGATTTTAGAACTGTGAGGTCTGATAATGGGGAGGAATGAATTTTAAACCAATCCATTATGTTAAGCTGGATATTACCCAGTTTGCCAGTCTTGCAAATGTATCTCACATGTAGATTAGGATAAAGACAACTTGAAGTCAAAATCCTAATTTCAAGAGGTTTTATTTTGAAAATATAATCATTATTAATTTCCTTATGCACAGACAAACAGAGAAACCAAAGCAAAATGATTTAAAAATGTACAAATGACATAAAACAAAAGAACCAAGACAAGTCTGTTCATACAGTGGTTCCCATAGTGAATATAAAACCCCAGAAACAATTTAATATATTAAATACTTAACACAATTACTATCTAGAAAGCTCACAAAAGTTCCCACATAGGTGGACCTTGAGGTGCTTATTGTTTTCCCTCACATGGCTGCAGATTTGTTTAAAAGTTTAGAGAGAGAAGTAAAAGTTAAAAGTAAGGGACAGCCTCTCTGACTGGTAGCTGGCAGTAATCACGTAGGAGATTAATCAGGGTTTTTCAAAGAAAACATATAAATTAACTATAAATTATCAATAACACTCAGACAGAGACGAACTGAATGTTCCACTGAGGCCCTGAGTCTAGCTGGAAACAATGATTAAAATATTCACAACACTTATTTGATAGGTCTTGTGTTCTTAGGTGTCAGAAATTTGTCATAAATGAAATGAAGGTGACTGCAGAAGCAGTTTAAATTTACATCTGTCCTCATGATTGTAGGAGGATCACACACCTCTGCTGTCATATTTCAGCTCTATCTGTCTTACCCTGTTGGCAGTAAAATATGTGAGTTTGAGAAGTTTGTGTCTGATATTACTGATGCGTCCTTTTTTCATCCAGGCTACAACTTGAGTTATAGCTTGAGCTTGACGTTTATGACTCGATCACATCAGGATGCATTAAACATCAGCTGTAGGTTAAAAAATATCACACTTTTGCTCACATTGCTGGCAAATCTTCAAAACCAGACAATGGGATGATCAAGTCTGCACACATCAAATTTACAAGAACAGCTACATGTTTTCGATTGATCCAAACTAATGTGATCATTTCAGCCTGTGCAGCTGCTCTCTGCATCCTCAAATTCAGCTTGGAAGTTTGAAACTGGTGTTTTGTCTGCTGTGTTTAATAACACATAATTCAAAATGCACGGCACTGCAGCATATAATAATGTTGCAACGAGCTCTGCATGCCCTTCTGGTTTCATATACTTTTGCATATGCAATTGTTTTTATGACTTTTAAGAAAATGCCAAAACACATTTCTCATTCTGGCATTGGGTGATTTAAATTCAAAGTGAGTCTGTTTCAGGAGAGTTGGTGTCCATTAGAGTGTTTTATGTCTGCTGCTGTCACGATTTACTGACTTTTACTGCCTTCTCACAGAAAAGTAAAGAGTATGAGTAACAGAGACATCATTTTGAGTATTCCTGCTCTGAGTGCTAATGAAATCCTGGTAGAGAGGTTTTATATTGATGATGTGTCCATTAGCAGCAGGTGCTTTAGGTTTGATCTGATCTAAATTATCTGACACCAATGTAAAACACCAACATCTAACATTTGAAAATCATGCAATTATATTTATTATTTTATGAACTATCATTTTTAATTGTTACTATGATTAATGTCATGTCGTACAACAAGTTTGTATGCTGCTAGCGTTGCCAGGCCATCCATTACCAGTCAGTGTGGGACTGATGATTACATTGATTCTGTTTGACTTGCTGCAGTATTCCCAACCCAGTCTGACTCAGGAATATCTGTCCTCGCCAACAAGCCTCCCCTTTTTGCAGCGCTCATCATGTTAACACTTTGCGGCACGCTCCAGCAGTTCGTCAGCCGTGGAACAGATAAAAGGGAGCATAACCAACAATGAAGGCGGTGATTAGCACACCATGTAAGTCCCTGTTTGGCAGTCAGAGTTTATTTGTGCAATTTTTTTTAAATACTTGCGAGGAAATGAAGGCTGTTAATATGTGTTAGTGGGTGTTATGTTGGTAAGAGGTCAAAAACACCTTGCTGCAGGCTACACACTTGACATTACCTTCATTATTGTAATGTCAACATGACATCGCAGCTAGATAATCGCAGATAATCACCTATATGGTGAGGAGCTACAGGCACACAAGACGAAAAATAGATAAGGATTAAGCAGGATTTGAACCCCCAAATGAGCAATTAGGAACAAGTCTAGGCATGCCCTGCCGAACGCCCCATCGCCATCCCATCAGTGGGTGAGCATGAAGTGCAGCATGAATCCACAGACTGTTGGGAGGTCGCACTCGTTCTGCAGGCCAGCAGCTGCCTCGTGCAGCTGTCAGGGATGCAGCTTTAGATAAATTCAACAGAACTGGTCAAAACACACCAAGAAATCAGAACAGGTGGGGAAAAAAGCTACCACAAAAAGGCTTGCTGCACAGATGCACAGATTCATCCAGTAACTGAAAGCATGATGCGCTTCCAAACAACTGACGGTTTCTTATTAAACATGACAGAATCAGTGGATGGATTACTGAACAAGCCTACCAGGCACAGGCCCAGAGGAGGTCAAGGAGGCAAACTCAGTGTTAACATTACTGGTTAGAGAGTCAATCAGTTGACTACAACTATTTGTAAGTTTTGCTATTGCTACATAGCTGATGTTAGTATTAACAGCTGTTTATTTACCGGTCTAGAAGAAATGTAGCAAAGTCAGCATCAAACTTTAATCCTTTACTTGCTAAGAGCTGTCTCCAGCAGTGGAAAGTATAGCAGCCATTTTTTTGCTTCTACGTCTATCACTTCTTTTCTTCTCTTGAAGTTAGCCTGCTAACTAACTAGTCCCGGCCCGGCCGGTCCATCTTGTCACCAGACTGCCCTGAAGAAGCAGTGCTGCTTAGGGGGTGTATTATAACCTCTTGTATTATAAAGACAAAAATGGCTGAAGCGCTTGGCAAGCAACCATCACTCCCAGCAAAAAAACATGTTCGGCAGCAGAGAAAACCTACAAAAAGTCCCTTTAAGAACTGCAAAACAACTATATCCACAATAAGAAGATTCAAAATGAACACGAAGACATATAGAACTGCCACAAAAAGACAGGGCCATGACATTCATCTGTGTTTTGTGTCTCTTTTAGTCAGGGTGTCTTACCCCTATTTAGAAAGCTGAGGGGGGTCTTTACATGTTTCTGCCCAGGGGGCCGATGTCTCATACTACAGGACAGGATTGACATCGAAATTGCTTCTTTCATAAGTCTGAATACTCCACTGTACAGTACTCATCATGTATCAATCAGAACCATAAAATAAAACTTTTACTACATGGCACAGGCAAAATGGGCCAGTGTTTCTTAAAAGCCTCTCTTATGTAATTCTGTAGCTTGTAAGTTGGCTCTGTGCCTCAAAACCTAATGAAAGAGCTTACAGAGAAGTTCAGTGGTCATATGAAAAAGTGCTAATTCCAAACATTAGGGCCTTTAACTTGTCCTAAATCTCAGAGAAGCAGGAACAATGGCTTTTGATTTTAAATGCAGAGGGAGGATATTAGCCAGAGATAAATGAGGTGCTTCTGCACAATCGCTATTTCCAAACTCGGCTGTATATGAGGAAAGCTGGCACTCTGTCAAATATCTGACAAGAAAGGAAAGAGCATGGAGTTCACTGAGGCATAACTAGATACTGTGTGCCCTTGTAATACCATTTGCTATGTGGTACCAACAACTTTTTATAATCAAAGAGCTGGAAATTGAGCAAAGTGAGTCATCCTGTTTGTGAATTGTAAAAATCCACAATGATGTTGTTTTTATTTGATGTGAAACACTGATTGCATCATTTCATGCCACATTTTGAATTTCATGAAAGAAATATGTGCATTGTGAGACACTTGGGTGACAACAAAAGCACTTTCACTTTCTACACAAAACAAACTTTATTTTAAAGAGAACCACATTTCTTTTTTCTCTGCAAACAAGTTGGTGAAAATGGGAAGAGTGAATCAAAAATGGGTAGTTTTTTGTAACATTTTCCATTCAAGCCCTGGTACCTGTAGTGTAAGAGGCAGACTTTCCATATGGTGCAATTATATAGTCATATGAATCAGTGTGGTTTGTTCTGAAGTGGGAGAAATGTGAAGAAGCACAGGCACCATGGTTTCTGAAGCAGTGGTTAATGGATAAACAATAGACTGCATTCTCCACTCTCCTCTTTTCCTTCTTCCTTGTCTTTTTATAGATGCCTTTCTTTCTTTTTAATGTCTCCCTGCCTTCCCCCTTGACATGGGTTTAAACCGAGTCATATCATTAGGGAGTCAAGAGCATCTCTGTTGTGCCTGTGAGGTTTTCCTTCTCGGTTATATAATGATCTTCCCGTAGGCCTCTTCTGGTGTTGGCAGCACTCCCTGCCTGCTAACCCGGCCCAGCTTTGGCCCCGCTCCAGTCCAAACAGAACCCACTTTGTCCTCAGCTCTGTTTTTGGCACCAGCTGTTCATGCACGACTCCAGCAGCTGACTCCTTTGTTTTACTTACAGCCGGCTTTTTCTTCTTACATCACCTTCTTTTCTTTCTTTTCTTTTTTTTTTAACCAGTTTGATCTGTTTTTCAGACCTTGCTGTTCCCTCTCTTTCTGTTTTTCTCTTTCTCTCTCTTTGTCCAATTTCTATTGACATTTTTTCCAGCTCTCGCCCCAAGCCCTTTTTTTTTTTACCCCCACTGTCTGCAGAAGAGGCTGTTAGTGCTGTGATGTATGAGGGCAGCTGACGCCCACCTGCTTCCCAGCAGTCAGTCTAGAGGGTGTTTCTAAGCTTCTCCATCGGCTATTGGCCATACACCCAGCTCCATGGATGAATCAATACCAACTGTCACACCTGTCGCAGCTCCTGGTAAACACTGGCCACGGTCGAAGTGGATAAATCATTAGTAAAAATAACTAATAAAGATATAATTATATTTCTTTAGCACTGCCAACAATGTGCCACGATTGGTTATTCTTTTACAACCTCATGATAGCCCAGTAAAGCTGGATTAAGTTGTATTTTATGGAGGAGGGATGGCAGTGTCATTAGCAATGACTTACAGCCTCAGTAAGTACTTTTCTTTTGCTCAATTTGAAACAGTAAAATTCATAAGAGGAGGAAATTGGCTTTATAATTGAGAGACACTGGGAGGCGATTCCCAAATAATTACTCTCCTGTCAGTGGCAGAATAAGTGAGAATCTTCCTCGCTGTTATCTCAGCTTTGCACAGGTAAAAGGACAGCTGGTGACCTTCTCTTCACTGGGAATAAACGACAGGTCCTGACAGGCTGATGAGCGGTTCTAATAATTGTCCCTGATCAAATGATTTTATTGCTTGCGCTGTTTCTGTTTCTTCTGTCTTGGTTGATGAAGCTATGGAGGAAGTTGTCTGGTATCTGCAGAGAAAAGAATCAGTTAAATTGTTAAAGAGCACTTTAGCAGAGAACAATGTAAAATTGGAGCTGGCTCTTCAGAAGCTCAAAGAACGACTGAAATTGGACAGTATCAAAACAGGTCAGATGTCGCCCCCATCACGACTTTATTATTTCCTTCCTACATGTCTTAGCATCAGTCACTCACAGAGTAATTGAGCAGAAGGATATTGATTTGATGTCCAGGCTAATTGCGCGTTGGACCCAAATAGCTGCGTAACTGGCAGACGTGACAGGTTTATAGGCCAGTGATGTAGAAACTTTGAATCTTATGCGGTACATCTGTCAGATCAGGGTGTAAGCGTGGCTGCTACCTTCATTCTGTTAACAGCTTCACGTGTTCAATTGATTTGTGCTGCAGGCGTCTCTCCTCAGTAGGGCTGTCAGTCTTGATTGATGCGTGCTTCATGTAAGTTTTATGCAGACAACAGTGTGATTTACTGTTACAGATGGCTTTGGTTTCAATATTGCACCACTGAAGTGACTCTTTAATGCAGATTGTTAACCGCTGTTATGCAATGGCAATGGAAACGGTTTGTTTATGATTAACTAGCAGATGGGCATAAAAGTTGCCAGTTTGACAACTATTCCTTTCCAAAAAAAAAAAAAAACCAAACAAAAAATTAAGCTATAGAGGTCAACTGCTTCTGTTTTGGTGAAACTTAGAGGGACGAATCTTGTTATTGACGAGCCCAAGGGTGTCCTGCATCTTTTATGGCATGCAGTGTATTTATTTGACTCAGAAGATGTATATTATGAATGTACTGGTGGACTTGTGGAAACAGTTGTTTTGCATTTGGCAAAGAGGTGGTTTGGGTGGATGTCTTATCACACCAGAGACCAGAGCTCACATCAATCGTTCTGTCTGTGGTTAGGTTTAGGTTTAGGCAACAAAAGCATTATGGTTAAGGTTGGGGAGAGATCATGGTTTTGGTTAAACGTAAATAAACAAGTTGTGTCTGAAGTCACTGTGAACTTTTTATGTATCAAACCAGACCACACTCTTTCCCTAACCTTTACCAAAATGCTGTGAGTGCCTAAACATAACCATAAAAAGTTTAATAATGCTGGTAAAGATTACCTGTGAAACATCAACATGTTAGAATGAAACCAGTGTGGTTAATAGTCTCTCTGTCAGTAGCACTTATCCAACAGCCCATTTTTACAACTGTAAACCTTGATGGTTCATGGTTTTATTAACTAAAGACAGTTAAAAATAAGATATTATATGATAGGATTGTCATTTCCTTCCAAAACAATCCATCTGAATGTTTATGTGTTTATGTGTAAATCTGCCGCCTCTATGGTTACAAGCATAACAACTCGGTTAATGTTAAAGTATTTATTTCACCATTAATTAGTTTAAATCTAAATGCTGTGGAAGATGAATCAAATAATGCTGCTGTTGTGCACACTCTCTTTCTTTTGCTTCCTTCTTTGCTTTGTCTGGCAGGTGTCTGTGTAAAGGATGTTGCTGTAGGTAAATCAGTTTTGTATTTTTTCTGCCACAGTTCAAACTGCATCCACTCTTCTATTGACAACCGTGCAATGATGGGTTTCCATCACTCAGTCCCCACTGCTACATTATATAACTGCTTTTGTTTCAGAGTCTTTTCAGCAGTTGCTCTGTTTGTGCAGGGTACACTGTGACCAAGGCACAAAAAAAAAAACAAGGTTGGAAACATTTAATCTGTGCAGCAAAGGATGGATACCACTTATCAGTCAGTGTTCACTCCAACCGCTCAGAGAGATTAGAGTAAAAAGGAAACTCAAACACCAACACCCTCTGCTTTGTGGAGACACACTTATTCCCAAGATGTTCCACTAATGGCTACCTCTGCCTCTTTCTGTCTGTTTGAATGTCTCCGCCTCTGCCTCCCCTCGTCTCACTCAGCACCACTACCTAGAGAGTGATGAGGAAATGGCCTCTTCCTGATGTACCTTGACAGGATGAGGGGAAAGTGTATAAACGTGTGGTTAGCGTGCATGTGTGCGCGTGCGAGTGTGTATTCTGTGAACGTCCACGCTCAGCTGCCTGTGGGGAGAATTTGCTGTGTAATTACAGGGGAGGGAAAATGAGAGAGACAGCAAGAGATAGGGACAAAATAGAAAGTGTGTGTGAGGCTAAGAGGAATGTGCTGATGAATGGGCGATCGAAGGCAGCGTCCCTAAGCAGCCCGCCTCATTACCGTTCAGTCTGACCCAACACTCCCTTCATTAGGCCTTAAAACAGCCTGTTAAAATACTGCCCGTGTGTGGTATCCTCATTAAAGCTACAGATGATAACCAAACAAAGGCCAGATTCCCTCTTGTCTGTTCAGACCTCTGTTCTTCAGCCAGAGGAAAAAAAAGAAAAGACTGCTTTGTGTCGGGCTGTGTAAATGAGTTGTTTTTCCTCCGTTCTCAGCTTTTAATAAAACTATTTTATAACTGTAGAACAACTAGGTTTGGTTTGGAAGAAACATACAACTTTCTTCCAGTAGCTTTAGTGGATTGGTACCTAACTTTTTGGGGGCTTTTTACACCTTAAAACTGCACTAACCAATGCTTTTTTTAAAAATAATTTTAAGATGTTGCTTGTAGTAAATAACCTACAGATTCATCACACAGACCTGTCATTCCCCCAAGCTTTTCCAAGCTTTTAAACATCTTTCAGCTCATTGTTTTAGTTTTCCAAACAGCAGATTTGCAGATTTGTTTTGGTTCACTCTTACTGCAGCAGGCAACTGTTTTAAGTGAGACAGCTCTAATAACTCACTGTATAGTACCTGTTAAGCATCAAACAACAGACAGGAAAAATTAGCAACTAGCTGGTAAACACAGTGAGTTGGTTGAGACCAAAAGCAGAGCTAAAAGATGGCAAATATTGGAGAAATATGTCCAAATGAATGTTGTAAATAAGCAGCTGTTGAATAAGAAGTTCTGCATATAAACTTTATAAAATTATAATACATCAGTCTTGTGTTTCCAGCTTGTGTTTATTTATTTATTTTTTCAAAAAATAAGTGAATGCAGATTTAAAATAAAACCTCTATCAGCCAACAAGTCCGACAACCTGATTGTCACTGCCCTCCAACATGATCGACAGGGCAACAGCATGTAGTGTTACAAAAGGACCATTCAGATTTATGTTACTGTTTTCTAATCTGCCACCTCTATGGTTGAGGTCCTTTTTTGCCCAGTACAACTCCTTTAGGGAACAACTGAGGTCAATGCTAAAGGAAATACTTACTGGTTTCCTCCCTTAAAGTGATAAAGGTGTTTTATCTGAATAATATATTGAGGTTTGAGGAGTTAAAACTATCCAGTATTTCACAAGAGGGAAAAAAGTAGCAAAGATTCAAGAAAAGTATGAGTCAAATTAATAAATATTTCTGTGTTTTTCCATCTTCTGTATCCTATGAATCATCTCCTGACCCATCTGATTTATCTTGTGACCCCTTTGCAAGGATACCAACCCCCAGGCTAGGAACCACACACCACTAGTCATAGAGATAGTTATGGTGTTATTCACCCAAATCTCAGTAGATTTATGAGCAGATTCTCAGAATAATTACACTTTTGAATGAGGTTATAATACAGAGTAGAGATAAGAATTACATTATTGGTATCTCAGTTTTGACAGAGATGATTTAACACCAGCATCACAGCATGTACCCACTCTGCTCTTTCATGACTTCGCACCTTTACAAACACTTAGTGGATTTCTGGTCTGAATTCACTGAAAATGATTGAAGGTTTGGATGTACTGAAGTTAATTACAAAAAATCTGTGGATAGCTCCTGCTGGGGTCCATCTGTCCATCTCAAAAGAATATATTTGTAATGGTACAGAAATTTTTCAATCAATTTTCTGCAGCACGGGCAGAAATGAAATGTTCTTAAATCAAAGAAGGAATGTTTCTGCGGCAGCTTTGACCAAAAGATATCAGGTATAGAAACAGTCATCAAGCTTTTTGTATTTGCTTCAGTCTAAACTTGTGCCATCTTTAGTTTTAAACCCCCCTGATCTTTGTTAAGATCATGACTAAGCTGAATGTGAAAACAGCTGAGGTCCAGATTGAGCATCATCACTGAGCCTCTCAGAGAGACTCTGCTGAAGAGCGTCATCTGAAGCCCCAGAGTGAAAAATGTAAAAACTGTGACTGTGCTGTCCTTTGTGCCACCGCCGGGTCACATCGACCATTTGATCAATCGTGCTGCCGGTGCTGTCTGGAGGATATATCACCGTGGAAACAGAGTTAGGCCGCAGCGCACTGGACAGTAGAAGGGAAAGACTGACTCATCACGCTCAATAAAACAAAGAGCAAACAACAAGTGCGTCAGGGACGGATGTGCCGCAGCTATAAATGTCAAAAGCATCATTTCTCGGGGAGTGAGGCAGTCGGATCACAACAGAGCTCTCTAGGCGAGATGTTATGACAGAGAAAATGTTACAGCTGACTGATCATTTTCCACACCTGAATGAAAAACCGAGAAACAGAGAAAAGTTTTATGATAAATAAAGGTAAATCTCAGGTATTCTCAAAGGTTTATATGCAGAAAGTAGTTCATTCTTGACCTTGGACACAAGCTCACCATCAGGGCCATTTAGTAGCTTTTGTGGAGCTTTCAGTCACATCACACAGTCTTCCTCAGTAGATGGAGGTTGTCCAGTTGTCATGGAAATCCAGATGTTCCAGATTGCATTTTTCCTGAGCACTTTAAATGGAAACGCCACCGATTTCTGTGAATATTGTTGTAGAGTTTTGTCATATAACTCACTATGTGAATAAAGCTGGAAAAGCTGAATTGTTTATATTTCCCAGCAGCAGCCCACAGTCAAGCTCAACCTTAAGTTTCTATATCACAGAAATCTCCTTTTTTTAATGATGCCACTGAGAGCTAAAATTCAGCCTTTGTTGAAAACAGTGAAAGTACCAGTCTGTAGGAGGTTGTTGCCAGTGGGTGTAAAAATTCCCTTGTTTGCTTCAGAAGACAGGATGTTTCAGGAAGTTGCAATAATCAAGTGGTATTATGTGAAAAGTAAGGCAAAACATAAACAATTTGTATTTCAAGATAGGCTGTTAGTTGTTTAATTCAAAGGGAACAAGGAACAAAAAAGTAAAAAGCCTCTTGCTTGCTGTTGGTTTAGTGTCTACAGCAGCAAACAGCATCTTTTGAATATGCTGCCTGTTTCATTGTCTTGGGTTTACTCTTTTGACAACTGTCACAAATGCTTCAAACAGAGTGTACTGTACTGGAAAAAGAGGGAAAGTACTCCTCTTCAGTGGCTTTTAAGATTTCACATGATGTTAAGACTGTAACTCAGGAATATAACTAACTATAACTCACCACCCACGAGCTTACTTCTTGTTTACTCAGTTCTTGCAGACTTGTATCTGCTCTTAGACCTTACAGCAATTAGGGCAGATGCCCAAACATTTCCATCTCTGCTTGCTGAATAATTTTCTCGCATTGTTAGCATCCTAATCATCTCTTTCTTCCTTGTGAATCCTATTTGTGGTATGCTCTGAGAGGCTTAACAGCACAAAGTAATTCCAATATTCAAATAAGTTCAATTTAATAAAACTTAATTTTATTTATTTATGAACAATTGCAGTAGCTCACTATATAGATTAAGAGATACACACAGTGTAGATAGGAGAAGAAAAAACCCACTGTTAATCACAAAACTAAAAAATCAAAGGCTATAAGGCTTAAAGAAAATATATGTGGAACTGGTAATAAACACATGAATAAATTACTAATATCTAAAAAGATACACAAGATACAATAATAACAGCTTTGTCGGTAGTGTTGTATTTTGTATTGTTTATACATTTTTAGTTCCACTTTTCTCCTGGAGGTGGAGGTTGGTGTGAAGGTTGTAGGGAGGAAGTTGTTGTTTGTTGTTGAGCCTTGTTGTAGTTATAAAAACATATATCACAAAGACAACTGGTTGCTCATGTGTCTGCCTGTTGCTGGAGAATATTGTGCTCCAGATAAAATGTGTCTGAGCATCACTGTTTCTCTTTTGGTTTTGGTAGATAGAGGGAGCTCCTCTCCTGTAGTTACCCTGACTATGATTGAACCTCTGAATGTGACAGTTTGATGACTTATATCCCAGTTGCACAGTTTCCTCTCTTCACTGAGTTTCATTAAGTAATATTCAGCTCTATCAGTGGAAAACTACCTTTTAAAGCCATCAATTTCATACGGTACTGGTTTTAAGATTAATCATTTTATCCCAGCTCTTATACTGACCTTCCCTCAGTTCAATTTTTAATGAGAGGAGATTGGATGGTCAGCCGCAGCTCTTACATCCTCTTTTCTTCCTACAAGTAGTGGCATTGGCTTTATTTGATTTGAAGACAGTTCAAATGAATGCTCTGTGCTCCGAATGGCCATCTGCTCTAACCTTGTTTCATCGACCATAAACAGGCCGGCTCCATCAGTGAAAAATGGTCTTGGCCAAATATTTGCTGCTCTTCGACCCCATTTGGTTTAGTGCGTTCTCTGTTTGCATTTCAATGACCCACGGTCAGTGTCAGAACGATGGCACGTGTGTCCCTGACGAGCCGTCCCCCTGATAAGACGCCAGCAGAAGAGAAAGGCACCGAGGGCCTTGTGGGATAAGAGCAGGGTGAAGGATGGAGCAGATGTAGACAGGCTGCTGGTTCTCATACACACACACACACATATACACACTTGAGCTCTGGTATCACTCTCCTCACACACCCTGCTGCACCGCCAACCAGCTCTCTGATGGCTGCTGAAATCTTCTTGTCTTGTGTTTCCT